>NW_015552571.1:156597-170068 GCF_001515605.1 Sinocyclocheilus anshuiensis
GTCACAGCAAAGGGTCTGAATACTTAGGACAATGTGATATTTCAGTTTTTCTTTTTTAATAAATCTGCAAAAATGTCAACAATTCTGTGTTTTTCTGTCAATATGGGGTGCTGTGTGTACATTAATGAGGAAAAAAAATTAACTTAAATGATTTTAGCAAATGGCTGCAATATAACAAAGAGTGAAAAATTTAAGGGCGTCTGAATACTTTCCGTACCCACTGTATATATGTGTGTGTGTGTGTGTGTGTGTGTGTGTGTGTGTGTATATATATAAATAAAATTAGGAATAGTACAACACTGAGTTCTGCCTCTTCCATTGTTTACGTGTTTTCCATGTATTTACTACAGATGGGCGTCATGCAGAGGAAAGTGGATCCAAGTCCAGAACACGGAGTCGACGCAGTCCAGACAAAAGTTCCCGTAGTCCCTTGAGGAATAGCACTCTGGACAGCAACGCCAGGAAACTCAGTGCAGTGGAGTTCAGAGAACCACTCGTTTCATACAGGTTAAAGCTGCAAAGAATTAATAAGTTAAAGCTGAAGTGTTTACTTGCAACCAGAAACTGCAATAATAATGATTATAGGATTTGTTCTTGGAAATCCTCTTATGCTCTTCACTTTAAACTGACATTTTATTTTTAAACTGATTTGTCTTTTTTGTTGTTGTTGTTGTTGTTGTTGTTTTTTAATATAGGGAAGCATCTCCGCTGCCAGTGTCCCAGACTCACTCTCAACCAGAAGTCCATTCGTTACCGACAGAGGTGGGCGTCCCTCAGGCTGACTTTGCTCTAAGCCAGCTGGTTTATCAGCGTGACACCCGAGACATGCAGACTGCTGACCTGGACAGCCCACGCTCCTCAGCTGTAGACAGCACATCTGTACGCTACCTCAATGACCTGTCTGCTCTCAACGCCATTCACCAACCTGACCAAGCCCCACTAGGGTTAGAGGTCATCCCCAGAACACATTTACAGGCCGAGACATCCCAGACTTCCCTGACATCCATCACCGGTTCAGTCACAGCTTCCCTATGGCTGCAGAACATGCGGCGTCGGCAACCTGATGAAAAGCTGGAAAAGCTGAAAGAGAGAATCCGCAGACAGAGGGAACATTTGGAGGAGACAGAAGAAAGAAACAAGCTGCTGGGATACTTGGAGCAACCTGTGGGTATTGGAGCGGCAGCACATAGTACCACAGTACCTACTGCTAAAGTTCGGAAAGTGGCCCCAGCCCCTCCAGCGCCCATTTACAAAGGTAAGTTGACTACAGAGAGGAAAGGTAGCAAATTCAAATAGGGCAGTGACGGTCGCCGTGACGCGGTTGTCTACTGCCACCGGCGGTAGTGCACGTGACGTCACGCACTCTATAACAAGCATAATACGAAGTTTTGTATACAAGAGTAATAACAGTAGCAGAGCAGTGAACCGTGTCTACACTGGACGCGACACCACCGCGTCACAACAGGTTGAGTCTGTCTAGTATCTACACAGGACATTTGAACTCTGTCAGTACCTCATAAATAGAACAAGGCAGTTTACTGTCGGGGATTTGTCATGTCGTGCCGCATTCAGTGTAGCATCACTGATTATAATGAGTTTTATAGTATTTTGTCGCACCGCGTCCTGTAGACAGGGTGTATTTAACTTTCTTATTTAGGCTACTTTCTTGTTTAACTGTATTATTTCTTTGATATTTATTTTAGTGTTTTGCAGGCTGCGTATTCACTGACTGAAGTGCTAAAATAAACACGAGCTGACGAGTTAAATCGGGTGTGTTAGATGAGTGAGACAGTGCTGGGATGCTCCTGGACCGTTTTGAAAAGCATTTCAGAGACATGTTCTTAAATGTGATTCATATAAAATATATTACATGCATGCACAGTTTTAAGGCAGCTTTAATCGCCTTTTTGGTAACTTCATGACTTAACTGACCACGGCATTGCATGCACGTAGTTTATTTCGCGCTTTGATATGAAAGGATACAGGCTACAGCGCGCCGGCGCCTTTGTGCGTGCAATTGAAGAGCACGTGCTTCGAGCACAGTACCGTTTCCGCTCTCGTTTGACTCGTGCCTGGCACCGATTGTGAAAAGGAGCGCGCGTCTGAAACGTCTCCCGTTCTCAGTCTTTCTGCGATTGAATAAATGCACTTCTTGTCAAGAGAAAAACTGACAGAAGCAGCAGTTGTGAGTGGGGTGGCCAACCCTAGCCCCGCCCCTGCGTTAATTGCATTAAATATTTTTTTGCGTTAAACTGAAAAAATTTATCGCCTGCGTTAACACGCTAATTTTGGCACCACTAATATATATAATAGTAATTATATATAGCCTGTATATATATATTTATATCAACACCGCGCCACCGGTGGTAGTTGGTCCCTTACCACCACGGTGGTAAAAATCTGCCACCGTCACAGCCCTAGATTCAAACCCCGAAAGGGAATTCACCATTGAGCTTGAGCGAGGCACTGAACCATAGGTTGCTCCGTCCCAGTAATAGCTGTACTCGAAAATAGTTAGGATAAAAGCATCAGATAAATGTTTTGAGGTTGTCGAATGAGAGGAAGCTCACTTCTGTGTTTTCTCGTTTTTTTAGGCTTCAACACCAGTGAGACTAAGATTCGCACACCTGATGGGAAAGTGTGGGCAGAGGAGGACTTCCAGAACTTAAGCAGGGAAATATACAAAGACCTGACAAAACAGCTTACAGGTATACATAGTTTTCCAGAATGTTATAATATGTAGTATAATATAATAAAAAAGTATACATTATTGTAATATCTTTATGTAAACATTACAAGAAGTACAGCAATACAACAACAGAGTAGCCACAGTATTTAGCCTGTGCTATAAGAAACAACACATTCACACTATGTGAGTGGTGTAATTAAGGTACTCACAAAAATGTTACAGTATCTCGATCATGCGCAGTTCATTGGTTGTCATCTTAAAGTCACTGATGCTATAAATATGTTTTACATTTGAGTCATCCTCTTGATTTCAGCCTAATTGCAGCGTAGTGAATTGGGCATTTATTTATTTATATGGAATTAAAATGTTTATCCATTTATGTTTGGAGCTCAAATGCGTTTTACTGCCCTCTGACTCAGGAAGCATGAGTAATGAACAGGAATTAGGACAAAAACACCGTTTTACTTGCCACTCAAAGCAGATGAAACAACTTACAGAATTCATGTGTTTCTGCCGGATTGAAGTATGGTCAAAAAGTATGCTTAATCCAAACCGCTCTTGGACGATGACTTACATGCTCCTAATTGGCTCAGAGTTTCCAGGCGTACTGCCACAGCCATAGTTACCAGTTTTCATGTCAGCCCAGACTGTTCTTAGGAGTTTTCTTCAAGGTTGTTTGTAAGGATGGCATCAGTTAGCTTAACCATTCCTTAAAATAGCATTATGGAACAAGCTCATTTATAATATGTATAACAATGCTGCTTAATTCCCTGTTGGCCTACTATAGATTTGAGTTGCTGTCATTAAAGAGGCCATATGGTACACATTTGTAGCAGTCCATTTTAGTTGTTTTATAATTATATAAGGATTCTTGCTTCACAGAAAAATCTAATTTTTGGTTTAGATGTCCATTTTCCATAATCAGTCTGTTCCATATTTTTAATTGACATAAACAGATTAAAACGGGTAGTTTGAACGTATTTACGAGAATGAATCAATCATCCGTCTTAATGTGCTCATACCAACTAGATGTCAAATTAGTTTAATGATGGTCTTTAGGACACTTAAGGGCAATTACAAGTGTATTATATAATTTTGAAAATTCACACTATTTAATTTTATATTGTGAATATTCATTGAATCATTGAAGTTTTACCTGTTTTACTCTTATAACGGGCAATTTGATGAATACTGATTAGTTATTGATGTGTAAATATGGGCGGTCGTGTGGTCATTATGCATGGTTAAGAGTGTAGTGTAATGAACAGCAGTGCAATTTTAGTATTATTTATATACTAATATAGTTTTTATTTATATTTTGGATTAGCATTTAATTTTATGCTTAAGTTGTTTCATTTTAGGGTTTGATTGTGCTTTTGTTTTTATTTTATTCAAATATTACTATTTAGGTTTAACTTATTTTTGTTTCAGTTTTAGTTTCATATATTTCCTCTTAGTAATTGTAGTACTTCAACTTAAACATTTTTCAGTTAGTTGCCAATGTAACATTTCTAATTTCTCGTCTATCGTTGACATTTTATTTCAGTTTTATTTCAAATAAAATGTTTTTAATAGTTTCAGTTAATGATAATAATCCTGATCCTCAACCAATTTAATCTTCTCTCTCTGTCCTTCACAGCAGAGAGCACAAAACCAAAGCAGAGGCCTGCAGAGCGAGAAAAGGTGAAAGAGAAGAAACCATCCAAACCTGTTAGGAAAGTACACAGATCTTCCTCTGCACCGGACTCAAATACTAAACCAGGTCTGAGTTCTCTTTGTCATTTGTCATCCTGTCTTTTTTACACTCTGTGTGTTTCTCAAGCAAACAGCTGGAGCTTATTTAAGCAAATGATATTGAAATTCAACATCTGAATGCACATATAACAGTGCTTAATTGTAGTTTTGCATATGACGATCACAATCTGAACTGAAAATGTGCAAATGCTCTGCTGAACACACACACACATGCTGGCAGCCCTGTGTGAGCCTCTCTTGACCTGCCAGCTTTACTGTGCCCTGTTTTCTGCAAGACATTCTTGGAAACAGACGTGTGTGTTAATGTCCGTCTGCAAGCACAAGCTAAGTCTCTTATCCCAACAGAAATTTCTAGAATGTGTAGCATGCAGATTAACAGGATAACTGCGGCAACAGTGACGCAGGAATGCTTGATGTGTCCCAGCTCAAACCGCTGTGGCCTCGCTGACAGCTGGAGAGGTGTTAGTCTAGTCATGACAGGATGGAAAAGTGAAATCGGCCTCCTCCTTCCACCCCTCAACTAGTTTATCCTGTGTACCCCTAACTTCAGAAATAGTACTTAGTACTTCTCATGGTGTCTCTTAGTTTAACTCAATCAAGAAGGTGTAAAACATAGGTTTGTATGTGAGTGTATATGCTTCTAGCTGCACAAACTATATTTTATTTGATGCATTCCAAATGTTTTGGAGTGCAATGCAAAAGACGATTCAAGTACACACTGAATTCTCAACATTGCTGCAAACAGATATTAACATGAATTGACAGTTTGTGTCAATTGTCAGAGAGTGAGAAATGTATTACAATTTGATCTTGCTAACATTTTTGTTTTTTATAATATCATGCACAGATTAATCATGCACAGTAAGACCAGAATCATTTTTTAAATACAGTCCATTTTGCATTCCCGCTATCATTAAATGCGAGCGGGGGGTTTTCTCTGGAGAAAGATCATTTTTACCAGGAGGGTTGATTTAATTAAACATCTGTGTGAATGTGATTCAGTGCAGCTATTCTGTCTCTTTATTATTAGTTACTTTTGCCATACTTTCCTTTCTGCCTTAATCACACTTGTTTAAAAAAAAAAAGTACAAATTAATTATGGACCAACTGTAGTCTCAAGGTATCTGCGTAACCTGTCTCCATAGCAATCAGCACGTCATCGTGGCGAGATGGGCAGAAGCTGGTGAAGATGATGCTGGGGCCACCGCCACGGTTACACAGAGAGCCTCGGGTGAAGTCCTCAGAGACACAGATGAGAACAGGTGAGAAGATGATATATTTGCCAGGCTTCGCACCTGTCACCATGCTGACCGTTAAAGTTAAACCGAACCACAAACAAAACTTAAAATATCTATATTAATTTTGCCTTAAATATCTCGAGCTATTTGGTTTTTGGCTTGTCATATTTTGAATGCCCAACCAAATGATGTCCTTGAGGTGTTTTCAATTAGTTTAGTTTATTGCCAACCGTTATTAAAGGCTACATTTGTTGCAAAGCACTAGTGTTCCAGAAGCTAGTAGCCCAAGTGTCAGGTCTATTAATAAATAAAGATTCAGACAGTCTCCCCGCATTGGTAAACTTTGCTGCCCAGTGACCATAATGAATAGAGTTCGACTGGGTGTTTCTGATTCACTGCACAAGTCGACCTGATTCCTTCCACAGTACTGCTGTCCTCCACACACGCAGGGCTGGACCCAGACTTTATACAGCCACTCTGATACTGATTTATTGAACTGCAGAGACGGAAATGCTCAATGCTGTATTGATTTAAACATTATATGCAAGCAACTGCTGAAAGGGATGTTTTTCCAGTTCAGACATAAATACAAGGCCTGTGACGTAAAAGCGTTGTGTTTTGTTTGTCGACTTATTTATGTATTTTTTTAAAATGCTCGATTTAAACATGTATTTTATTTTTTTTTACATTTAATCATTTAGCAGATAATTTTATCAGAAGCGACTTACAAATGAGGACAAAAGAAGCTCAGCTGGTTCTCATAAGAGCACCTAGAAATTTGTTTTGCATTTTGCTCTGAAACCGGCAGTGCGTAGCCTAGATTAGTTTTTTCTTAGAATGGAAATATTATACAGTATTACAGTTTGTCGAT
Organism: Sinocyclocheilus anshuiensis; assembly: GCF_001515605.1. Taxonomy (NCBI): domain Eukaryota; kingdom Metazoa; phylum Chordata; class Actinopteri; order Cypriniformes; family Cyprinidae; genus Sinocyclocheilus; species Sinocyclocheilus anshuiensis. The sequence goes on from NW_015552571.1 coordinate 163,151, forward strand.
CTAAAACGGTGATTGTGTATTAACAGCTGTCAACCATGTCGGTGCGCAAATGAGTGAACTAAAATTATTTACCCAGCACATTTTTTTTATTTTGGTCGTGCATGCGCACCTGGGCACCACTTATGCTCTATATATATATATATATATATATATATATATATATGTGTGTATTATGTATGTATGTATGTATGTATGTATGTATGTATGTATGTATGTATGTATGTATGTATGTATGTATGTATGTATGTATGTATGTATGTATGTATGTATGTATGTATGTATGTATGTATGTATGTATGTATGTATGTATGTATGTATGTATGTATGTATGTATGTATGTATGTATGTGTGTGTGTATTTATTTATTTATATACATTAATAAACATTAAGTATATATATATATATATATATATATATATAGTGGGAATTCATATATCTTTCATGTTCTTGGCGTATTGAAATATTTGTAAAACAAAGTGTCAAATAATATAAATTTGGTTTCCTGTTTGCCTCTCTCTGTCTTTTCCTGCAGGACCTGGTCCCCGTTCCAGCTCTGATCCTCGTCTTGAGTGTAGCCGGCGTTCAAGGCCCACTAGTGCAGAAAGACCTCGCAATCACGTTCTTCCAGAAGAGCCAGCTGGACCTTCCAGATCAACAGAGGGTGATAGAAGAAAATCTCCCAGCACAGACCTTCTCTCAGTAGACATCCGTGGCATCCTAGATGACCTGCAGCTGGAGGAGGACAGCAGCAGGAGGGCAGAAGCGCCCTGCTCGAAAGTCCATGCCTCAACCAGAGTTTCTCGTAGTGCCAGCCCTGCCAAGACTACCAAGAGAGCAGATCCTCCTGAGCATCCCATGGCAAAGAAGCGGCACTATGACGCAGAAGCGGTGCGACTGTATATTGCTCAAAAACAAGAAGAAAGGAAAAAACGGCAAGCAGAGGAGAGGAGGGCTCAGCGGGAGGAAGAAGAGAACAAGAATAAACGCCTACAGGAGCTTTACAGGAGACAACGAGCAGGGGCCACCAAGGGCCCAGTCACACCTGAAGGTCCAATAAAGAAGCGGCTCCAGGAAACATACACCAAACTTCTGCTGGAACAGACTCAGCTCAGAGAAGAGATCAATGGCGGTGCCATAACAAACATAGTCCAGCAGGTAAACGTTTATTGAACAGCATTTTTGCAGTTAAACATCTTGTTGAACTTATTATTTAAGATAATACAGCTATTATATTTTATTATATTGTTAAATAAAAATGCTCAAATATTTTGAGTGATTTATGAGAAAAGTAATTATATTAAATTGACACAGTTTTAAGGTAGACCAGCAAGTTTGTCATCATTCATTTTTTTTTAATTAAATTGATTGTGACAATAAAAGTGACAGTAAAGACATTTATAATGTTACAAAAGATTTCTGTTTCAAATAAAGGCTGTTCTTTTGAACTTTCTATTCACCAAAAAGATTTATCACAAATGAGAAAATGAAGCCTAATTTTACAAAAGTTTTTTTATTAAGGAGCACAAATGTTTTCAACTTTAGTAATAATTAGTGGTCGACCGATATATCGCCTCAGCCGATATTTGGCATTTTTCAAATATCGGCATCGGCTGATAAGTTTTTCTGTTTGGCCGATGTGTTCGACTTTTATTTTGATGGCACGCCTGACTTTTATTTTGATGGCGCTGAGAGCGGCAGCACCTGCGCACACAGTGTTCACATTCTCCTTGTTCGCTGTTGTCATTAATAGATCTGTCTAATACGGACAGAAATCTGTCTAATAATCAGAAAGAACTGTTAAACAAAGGAATTAAAATGTATACAAAAAAGTATTATAACGATTGCTTTCATTAAAGTATAAGTATGTTTATTTTACACATTTATTTATGTGTATTATTTAATCCATTTTCAAATGATTTAAAATTTCTTAAATATTAAAATAAATAAAATGATATCGGCTTTATATCGGCCATCGGCCACCCTGCTTTCCAAGATATCGGCATCGGCGTCGGCTGTCAAAAAAACAATATCAATCGACCACTAGTAATAATAAATTTATCATATAGGATCATGTGACACTGAAAACTGTAAAACTGATAATTCAGCTTTACCATCACAGGAATAAATTAAAATAGTAAACAGTTAATTTAAATTACGATATTTTACAATATTACTATTTTAACTGTATTTGTATTGTAATGAATAAATGCAGCCTTGGTGAGCATAAGGGACTTCTTTAAAAAAAAAAAACTTATATAACTACATTATATACTGAATATCATGATCATATTAACTATTGGACACCCTGGTGTCTAGACAAAATCCATAATGATCGACCACTATAAAGTACACTAAAAGTGTTTTTGTTGTTACATTGCAGCCGAGAACAGTATACCAGCCATCTGGAGAGTCTGATAAAGAAAACAAAAGACATGATCGACCTCAAAGTGCCACCTCCAGCAGTGATCTGTCCCTTACGGGGCAATGCCAGCCTCCTTTCTCCAGGTAAAACACAAAGAGTCCCATTCCATTACATCATCTGTATCATAAGTGTAATGTTTGGTTTTCCTGCTAAAAAACCCTGCTTCTGTAAGCAAAGAGCTACCTTTTTTTTGTTGTTATTTATCTGTTCTAAGCACTGAAAAGATTAACAAAATATCTCCTTTCCCTAAATGGGAAGTAATTTGTATTCCCTTACACAGATGACATGCTCTTATTTCAAGTAGTTCTGTAAGAACAGATTAATCCGTCAGCTCAGTGCTTAGTGAGAAGTGTTTGTTGCTAGCCTGTTTCGGTTTCCATGGCCACCTTTAAGTGCATGTAGTTGGCGGCGTCTTGTGCGTATTGAGTTTGTGAACACTGGATGTTCCTAAAAATGGATTAAAACTGACTTCTGAATCTCCTAATTAATTATTTTGGTGAGATTACAAAATTTATGCCATATGTGACTCAATTAAAAATATTTACTATACGTTTTTTTATGTTAAGTGATGTTTTTATGTAGCAGTCTTTTTTTTTTGTCATTATTGTACTTTAATAATCTGTTGTCTTGTATTGTTTCTGTAGGAATGGTTTGGGTTTTGCAGGGTCACCCTGGCTTCAATCTGACCAGTGTAGTCCTGCTCTGAGGGTCAGCAGCTCCCTAGCACCTCCTTCTGGCCATATCTTCTCTCAGCTGTTAGAACTTGATCCAGAACCTTCAGTACCTAACAGAGAGTCCCTAACTGCACATGCAGTGTTTCCCTCAACCACAGGCCACAAAATGAGTCGTATTGAGGCTCTTAAGGCCACAGCTGCCTCTCTCTCCAGCCGTATTGAGAGCGAGGCACGTAAGCTAACCGGTGCCGGAATAAACTACGGTTGTGCCAGGGATACAGGCACGGGTCTTTTAATCCCTAATGATGACCGCTGGGCTAAACCTGTCAGTCCGCCAGTCAGAGAGAATCCGACAGATTCTGATGACCTGGTTGAGAGGATTGAAAAACTGCTTGCTGCGGGTCAGAGCACCTATGATCAGGCCCTTCCAGGTGTGGGCAACCTGCACAGCTTTAGGGAGAGGATGGAGACTGGGAACAAACAAACACTTGCACCTTCTGGCCTCAACTCTAGAAACAAACGCAAGACCCCTTCTCCTCCAAAGCCCTTTGTTCAGGAAGTTGAGCTGGACTCCAGCGGAGGTTCTATCAGTGAGGGTCCTCTGCTGAGTGAGGGCAGTATATCTGACGAAGACCTGCAAGAGCTGCCCAAATCAAGACTGGGAACCACAGGATACAGTGCACACCTGAATGGAGACAGTTTGAACCCAATTTCACGCTTTCAGAAAGAGGCAGAGAAGCACCTGCCCTTTAATGTGTCAAATATGGTACAAGAAGGAAGCAATGGACCATGGGAAGAACTGGCCAAGGGAAGCCCACACAGTGTTATCAATATATTCACAAAGAACATGAGCTACAGCAAAGGTGAGAACTTCAAAAACTTATTTGATCTGTGTTATTTCACTTTGTGTACTATAGCAGGACCAAACAAGGATTTTTCTATACATATTTTGTCAAAACTATAATATTTAAATGTTTAAGTATAATATTAGACAACTTTAAAATTTGAACAATATATAAAAACATACAAATAATATTAATATTTTCTAAAGAATAATTTAGAAAATTGTTTTTGTTTAAAAATATATAAATAGTAGTTGTTTGTTTTTTGCTAGAAACAGCTTAAATGTGTTTATTATTCAGCTCATTCTAACTGATGTGTACAAGACTAAACAGCATTTATTTAATGAAAAGTGAAGTAATATTGTGCAATATTATTGGATTTTTTTTACTACATTCTGCTTTTATATATATATATATATATATATATAATCTTGAGATGGCAAAGCTGAATTTAAAGCTGCCATTACTCCAGTCTTCACTTTCAAATGATACTTCAGAAATAATTGTAATATGCTGTTTTGATTCACAAGAATCAGTTTTCATTATCAATGTTGAAAATATCTTAGTATCATTGCTTCTTAATATTGTTGTGGGATTTTTTTTTATTTGAAATAGAAAACTTTTGTAACATTATACATATCTCTACTGACACTTTTGATGATCTTAATACTTAAAAATATTAATTTATTTAAAAAAACTAATTTTACTGACCCCAAACTTTTGAACAGAAGTTTACATTTTCATTGAACATATTTGTTTTTGTAGCATTTGAAGAAAGGGGTGGTAAGAGATCTCTGGCTCTCCGCTCTGCTCTGTCTGGTGCCAGCTCATTGGATGGAATGGTCTACGAGGAAGACTTTGTTTCCTCTCGCGCCAGTAGCCAATCAGCATCCAAGAGAAGTCCCAATGGGCTCAGGTAAAACAAAATAGTTTTACTGCTCAATAGATCACTACCTTGTATATTCAAAATATTTTTATAATTGGAAAAAAGGAAGTAAACACAAAATGTCTAGTATTCAGCCTGAAGAGGGCAGTGTTGCTCTATAATCATACCATCCTTCAGATTTCACGTGCTCCATGTAGATTCATATACATACGGATATACTCTGATGCCTTCTCTCCACAGTAATGGCCACGGTCGGTTCAGTCCTCCAGATGAGGTGCTAAGTGTTAGATCTGCATACAGTAACAGAGCTGGGGAGAGATCTCAACATTCACCAGCTCTTACACCCCTCTCCTCTCCACACTCAGCCAGCTCAAGCAGCAAGAGAGGTCAGATATGTTATAGAGGTCCACATCATGTGATCTTGCGTGTAGTACAGTGTGAAATCCATTTCTGTGCTCCGTGTACATTCCTATAGGGATATATCAGAAGTACTGGTACATAAACACCAGTATATTTGTAGAATCAGCAATACTGACTGAATTTCACTTATGTTGGTTGTGAACACTGACATTTTTGTATCATGATTACATTCCTAATTTCATCTGTGTACATTCCTACAGCTTCAGAAAGGAGCTTGCTGGAGGGACAAAGAAACACATCCTCTGCAATCTCTGATCTCCCTGCTGAGGGTTTTAAGAAGAGCGGCTCAGAGAAAGCATCCAGTCGCAGCTCTCACAGGAGCGTGGACACAGACAGCACACTGGGGGGTGTCTCAGTCCACTCCATCCATAGGTAAGGCCTGGTAAACACATTAACTCACACTGATAACATGTAAACCTTGAAGCAATGGTAGGTCTAATAAAAGCATCTGAACAGTCTCTTGCATGTATCTTCATTGCATTTTTAACGTTGGCATAGTTGAAGTTTTAAAAAGAGAAAAGCTTTGATTTTGATTTACTAGTACAGTCATCTTTCATTGCCATTCTGCTAGTCTGCATGTCACCGGACATGAACTCTGACATTTTGAGCACAGAACGGAAATATCTTTAAACGCAATATCCATGCTGTTCCTGTTTATCATAATTATTAGAACCCAGAGGAGCCAATGTCAATATTAGTTCTGCTATATGTCAGGTGGAGGGTATAAGTGTTCAGCCTGCTGTAGTTTTTCAGAAAGCGAGACGGGAGGCAACATGCACGTTCACACTGGTTCTTTTGTTCAGTAGGTTAGCTGTGCTGCAGGTCAGGCTCATTGCCAATGAGATATTTCCCCCTAGTGTGACATTCGAGCCTCCCTGTGGCATTTGTTGAAGCCTGCGAGTCAGATTCCCCTCATGCCTACCTGTGTTTTCAGCTGTATCTTCCAGAGATGTGGTCTCTGGATGGGTTTATACAGCAGCAGAGAGTTTTAACTGCATTAACATAAGTTTAAGGGATACTCCCATCATCAGCGCACTTCTTGGACATTATTTCCAGCTACAGTAGCACAAAGACCTTATTGTTAAGAGATACTGGACTATTGGAAGTTTTGGTGGTCACAGTAGAGTGGTGTGCACCATACAGCTCATCCTGTTAGCTTGTACCATTTTTTAATCTTATTCGTATTTTTAGCTTAAAAAGTTTACCTTTTAGATTCAGGGTTCCCACACTTCTTGAAAGTACTTGAATTTCAGGCATATGGATTCAAGGCCTGGAAAGTACTTGAAAACAAACATAGGTCCTTGAAAGTGCTTGAATTAAATTTTAAATAATTTTTGTTTATGGCGCTATGTAAAAATTGTCCTATATGTTCTGTCGAACAAGCGGCACTAATGATTGGGGGTGGAGATGGAGGAGCGCGTAAAACGGAAACACTGCATGCATTTAATAAAATTAGAAAAATGCATTTGCAGAGGTATAAAGAAAATGCGCTCCTGATTACAAGAAGACAAACACTGCTGTTAAACTGGTTGTGTGACGGGTATGGCTGTGGAATGGGGTTTAGCTGAGGAAAAATTCAGTCAAAAGATTTTTTTTTGCTTTAACCCCGTAATTTTCGCACATCAGGGAGCCGTATCAATATGCGGGGTATTGAAATCACATTTGAATAAGCGG
>NW_015552571.1:170599-199758 GCF_001515605.1 Sinocyclocheilus anshuiensis
AGGACCAGCACCACATCCTCTTGTACCACTGTTTGAAGAATCGATCTTCCAGAATCCGGCAGTAAGTTTTAGGAGCTCATTTTTTTAGTTTCTGCAAGACAGACTTCTCAGGATAGGAGATGGACTAAAAATGAGCTCCCAAAACTTACTGCAACATGGAGCTAAGGAGAAAAATATAGAACTTGAAAAATTGGAAAAACAGCTTAGTGAAAAGTGTTTACAGTTTAAAAGCAAATAGAAAGTACTATTTTTTTACATTTATTTTCTTAATATTTGTTTTGCAGATTTGCACATGTACAAGGTTTAAAATGTTCATTAAATATTTTCAAAACATATTGACATTTTGAGCAGCTGCATTCCTCTAGGTCAAAGATGAAAAAATGGGATTTACAATAAAGTAATTTACAAAATTATTTTGACTTGTTTATTTATTAATGAGTAAGGTCTCTTTTGAGTGAATGTGCACATTTTTAATGTTAACAGGTTTTACCATGTTATTACAACATTTAACCACTTTTTATTCATTTTAAAATTGAGAAATTCTTTCAAATTTAAATCTTGTACAAGAACTACAGCAAAAACCAGTTTGATGCATATTTTATCAATATTTTAGAAATTGTATTTGAATATTACCAATACTGACTTCGATGGATTTAATTAAATTCCTTTGAACACAACTGCTCAAAACGGTCTAAATTTATGAAACCTACACATTAAAAACATTATTACTCTGAAATTTTTTATGTAAATGTTAAGTGTAAGTGGTGAAATGTTAAGTAATGTAAGGTATTTCATGAAACTACATATTCTGGGGTGTGAATTTGATAGGTGCTTGATATAAAATAAATGGTGCTTTAAAAAGTCCTTGAATCTGGTGTTCATGAAAGAGTGGGAACCCTGTAGATTAATTTTCAATTAGAAAATGTTGTTAAATAATCTATGTGAAGTTGGTTTGTTTATTAAAACAAATATAAGAATAACAAAAATGTATCAATACAAAATCAATTAAATACAGCTATTAAAATTTATTGCTTTTTTAAATAATGTTATTATCATTATTCTCAATATTAATATTAATAATAAACTTTTTTTTTTCCAAAACTAGCTTATTGACCCCAACTACTACTACTACTACTAATATTGTTAATATTTATTATTCTTCTTGTTATTAATTATTTTTATTTCCCTGTTTTGTTTCATTAGTCATTTTGGCTCTGAGGGAAAGAAATCTCCCCGAAGCGCTCGTACAACTCCTGCCGCTGGTTCTCCAGCCAGCTCTGGTTCTTCCCGGTTGTCTCCAGGTGACAGTATCCCAATCAGAGGGTCTGCCCAGGGGTCGGGTTCCCCTCACGCAGCTCTGCCCAGTTCCTCCTCATCAGCTGCCAGGGCTAAATCCAACCCCTCACCCCATACTCAAAGCCCAGGAAGAACAGAGCACAGGACTGCAGGTAAACTGACTGTCTAGATTTTTGTCTAGAATTGCAGTTGCTTACAAGTTAAAGAAGTCTGCTGTGATGGAAAAATAATTTCAGTTCAGGAATGGAATTGGTTTACTTGCTCTTCTATGTGTCCCCAGGTTCAGCAGAGCTCCAGTTTGCTCCTGGGGTCCTCCAGCAGCGCCTGTCTGCTGAGCTCAGTTACCTGGATGCAGTGGAAGAGTCAGTGCGACAGCTCGGTGATGTGGAGCGAGTGAGAGGCGTGTCTCTTGCTCAGCAGGAAACTGTCTCGCTCGCTCAGATTCTCAAGGTGAAGTTATGCACCTGCTAAAGTGATTATCTGACCTGCTGTGGTCATGTGGCCATGTATTTGAGGGTGACCTTTAACTTTCTTGCAGTCTCAGCAACAGAGGCATGAGCGTGAACTGTACTTGCTAAGGATGAAGGCAGAGCAAGAAGCCCTCGAAACACAACGGCAACTGGAAGAAAGCAGACAGAAAGCTGCACAGGTATTTGCACCAATTTGTTAATAGTTTAGGATCTTTTGTTGAGGACATTTCATGTTCTCAAACAGTTGGTTTGTTTGTTTCATTTGAAAGCTGTTTGTATGATAGGTGCGCTCTGGTATACTGTATTCTGGTATGTATATATTTTTTAACAGTACTGAACGAGTTTACATGTATAAATAGATCTACAACAGGGGTGGCCAACTTTGGTCATGGAGAGCCTGCAGAGTTTTGCTCAAACCCTAATCAAACATACCTGAACAAGCTAATCAGTGTTTAAGGGTTAATAAAAAGCTACAAGGTAGGTTGGTTTTTGTCAAGGTTGGAGCAAAACTCTCCAGAACTGACATTGACCACCTCTGATCTACGAGGGAAGGATGATGAAATCAAAATCTGATTCAGACCAAGTTAAAAATGGCAGCTTTAGTTAAATGATTTGCATGTTTTTAATAAACGGATACTTGTGTTGGATTCAAGGCCCAAGCAGAGCTGCAAGAGGGTTTACTCCAGTCTCAACGGCAGGCTTTAGGAGGTTTGCATGAGGCCACAAACAAAATGATAAACCAGCAGGCTGAGGCTGCACGCCAAACAGCTGAAACGGCACAACACATTAAAGAGGTGAGCTTTTTTTCCCCCAAATAATTCTGGATTGAGTCACTGAAGATCTCATTTTATTTCTAAATATAATTACCAATAATTATGATTTTTAAGAAGCATAAACTGGACAGAACAGATAGAAGGGTTATTATTAAATAAGCTAAACATATTAAAAACTATTTTGTTAATTGAAATAAAGCCAAAATAAAGTACAAGTATAAAAAGAAGAACTTTTTAGACAATTAGAAATTAAGTTAACTGGAAATAAAAGCTGAACTAAAACCTAAATAGTAAAAAAAAATAAAAATAAAAATACATAAAAAAACAGGCACATAACAAACATATTAAAAGTTGAACAAAAATGAAAAAGGTGAAAAAAAAAAAAGCTTAAAGCTAATTCTAAATATTTATAAATGCTCTAATAGTATATAAATAATACTAGAATAATACTAGATAGAAATTCCATTCATTTATTTCTATTGGTGGATCACAGTTGACAATATGGCTTGTATGTAGAGTCTTTTTACAGTATTTGGACTAATTTTTGTAATTAAATCTTGACTCACTCAATGAAAATAAATGATGAAATGCCTAAAGATTCTCAGTCCTACTAAATATCTAATACACAAACTCTTGGGTATTTAACTGTATGCTATAAAACCCCCAAAAGTTTAGAAACAAGATTACATGCTTATCTTCTGTAAAGTATCCTCCCTCAAGGCACTGTGGCTCTTTCTTTAAAGTCAGCTTGAAGAATTAAAAGTGTATTTGACTCTCTCTCTCTCTCTCTCTCTCTCCCTATAGATGACTGAGCTGGCTCGTTCACAGATTGCAGGAGCGTTAAGTGTTCCTGGCCCCTCCATTATGACCCTGTATGATCAACAGAAACAGCACAAACGCGGTTTGAAACAGCAGCAGCCACACCCCCACACTGACAGGTAACTCACTCACCTCAGACATGGCCATTCACTATTCTGATTCTTCTTCCTGAACCATGCTTCAGCTTCACTTAAGCATAAAAGCCAGATAATGTTCTGCATTAAAGGAATAATTCATCGGGAAATAAAAATCTATCATTATTTTGTGTTGTTCCAAACCTTGGATCTTATGTGAAAGTTTGAATATGCAAAAGTGCAGATGAGAAATGAGAGCCACGGCAGGGGATTTGGAACAACATGGAGATGAGTAAATCATAATGGTATTTTCATTTTTGGATGAACTGTCCTTTTAACCATGTTTTCACTTTCCATTTTCTAATGTGGAAGATTTTTTCAAATTTGTCATGTTAGTGATCGTGATCTATACATCAGTAATGATGCTGTTTTGGATCTTCTCCAGTAGCTGGATGAGTGAGCTGTCTCCTGAGAGACGTAAGAGTCCATCAGAGGTCGAGACTCCACCAGACAGCCTCTCAGAGTCTATCCCTTCCAGGAGACCCACCATCAGGTAACGCCATGTACTTTTCATTTTAGCCAATTTTTCTATTACAGCACAAATGAATGGTTTTATAGAACATAGTGTGTAAATGCTGATCTCTCTGTTTTTAAGTGGTGGTGGAAGCAGTAGTACATCCCTTCCAGGAGACCCACCATCAGGTAACGCCATGTACTTTTCATTTTAGCCAATTTTTCTATTGCAGCACAAATGAATGGTTTTATAGAACATAGTGTGTAAATGCTGATCTCTCTGTTTTTAAGTGGTGGTGGAAGCAGTAGTACCCAGCTGAGTCCACCTCATTCTGATCAAAAGGAGAGGAAGACACCAGGAAAAGACAGGAGCAGTAGTTCAGTGGAGGACCAGGCTCACACCACTGCCGATGACTCCCTTTGCTCGGACAATGTGCGAAGCCCACTTGAAGAGAAAGGTAAAGCTCACATTTTTGGGGGCAAGCAACTTAAATAGTCTGTCCTGAGAAATGTGAGCTGTTTTGACCACTTCCTGTCTATTCCTCCAATCAGCAGACAGTGCCTCCATCGCCACAGAGTACTCTGTGAAGTTTGATGACTCTATGACAGAGGATGACATTGAAGAAAGATCGTTCCGCTCTCTTTTACCATCCGAGGCCCACCGACGCGAATCGCTGGACAGGAGGCCCAGTCCTCATCCCGACTCTGATGATGACCACAGCCATGACAGATCCAGCCCCAGAGCAAGCTCAAAGGTGACATCCTGTCAGCTCTCCTCATGCAGCATAACTCTGACCCCAGTTGTGTTCAGTACAAACAAGCCTGTTGTGTTTTGTTCTATTTGGTTGTCATAGTTGGAGTTTGTTTGTGTTTTCCTGGTGTGTTGATAAGCAGCTCTTTTTTATATGGGATGGATAAGTGACTCAGCTCTTGTTTTTCCCCTGCAACCATATCACGTTATACACAGCAGGATGGCAGCATGCCCTTCTCAAGTGGTCAGGACAGCTTCTCGAAGTTCACCATGGATTTGGTGCATCAGTACATGAAGGAGGAGGAAGTTCGCGCTCAACATCAGAGTTCTCTGCTGCGTCTGCGTCAGAAGGCCCTCCGAGAGAAGACCAAGGCTGAACTGGCCTGGCTGGAACACCAGAAGAGGCAGGACAAACATTCATTGACATGAAATCAAAATGGACCATATTTGCTTTCTTAATAATTGCTCTGGTTTATATTAGTATTCAAAAATGCAAATTTTCAAAAGAAAAATGTAAGTAAATTTAATAACATTCATTGCCTCTGAAATGAATGACTGTTCTTGTAATCAAGGTTGCACAGGTCGGGAGAAAATAATAATATGATGGAACACCAGAAGAGGCAGGACAAACATTCATTAACATGAAATCAAAATGGACCATATCTGCTTTCTTAATAATTGCTCTGGTTTATATTAGTATTCAAAAATGCAAATTTTCAAAAGAAAAATTTAAGTAAATTTAATAACATTCATTGCCTCTGAAATGAATGACTGTTCTTGTAATCAAGGTTGCACAGGTCGGGAGAAAATAATAATATGAAAATAATAATTTGTCACCCTACATTTTCCACGCTATATTCCCTGCTTGGTAACTCCATATATACACAGCTGTTCAAAAGCATCAGTAATATTTTTTTAAATGTTTTTGAAAAGTGTCCTGTTCATGAAGGCTCCAATTATTTAATCAAAAAATACATTAAAAACAGTAATATTCTAACATTATTACAATTAAAATTATATTATATTATCATATTTTTAAATGTAGTTTATTCTGATTTTTTAGAAATCATTCTAATATGCTGATTTGGTGCTCAATAAATATTTATTATTGTCAATGTTAAAATTATTTGTGCTTTCTAAACCATTATATTTTTTTTCAGGATTCTTTGAAGAATAATACTGTTCAAAAGAACAGCATTTATTTAAAATATAAATCTTTTGTAATCTTTTGTTAAATGATTTTACTGTTACTTTTGATCAATTTAATTTAATTAAAAAAAAAATCTGTCCCCAAACTTTTGAACAGTGATGTACGTCTCATAACTGAAATTAAATATGTTGTGGTATGTTTTGGTCAAGTTGCACCATTTTTTTGTAAGTTAAATCTCATATGTTGAAATAGAACCCCATACATTTAAAGGCAGTAGCGTGATCAGCTTGATTAAAATTGTTGAACTGTAGTGACATGCTCCTCATCTCCTTTCTTCTCCACTAGGCGTCTCAGAGATAAAGGAGAGGATGATAAGATGCCACCCCTTCGTAAGAAACAGAGAGGCCTGATACTGAAGCTACAACAGGAACAGGTGACATTCATATGTGGATTTATGAGATGATCTCTAAGCTACACTTGCAAATGAATGTATAATAAATTAAATAGTCATAACTGAATTACTTAAATGTTGTCATGTTTAAAGGCTAAAATGTTGCTGTGTTGTTTATCCCCAGGCGGAGATCAAACGACTGCAGGAAGCCAATAAAGCAGCGAGGAGGGAGAGACAGCTGCTCCTCAAACAGCAGGAGGAGATTGAAAGAATGAGGCACACAACACTCAAACTCAAAGAGCGGCTCAAAAGTGCCGACACAAAGCTGGTCAGTCCTCTGAAAGATTGTGGTTTCTTAATCTTCCTGAATAAAAGCATTTTTTGTATCTTGTAAGTACTCTATATGTAGTGTATTGAACATATCGCACTTTTTTTTAATGAAACATATGCAGGAATCACCCGTTTCAGGTGTGGCGGAGGAGTCTGCTCCGCCCAGCGTGATTGTGACAGATGCAGAGACCCGTAGCCCCTCCCCCATGTCTGTGTCGGGCAGTGAAACCAGTAGCATCATGCAGAAACTGAAAAAGATGCGGTCTCACATGGACGAAAAGTAAATAAACCCTCATGCATGTTTCTTTTCTAGCCTTCCATCTTTTCCCTCTTCTGTCCTCTCAAATAATGCATTGGTTTGTAAAGTCATTTGATTATATTAACCAAACTTTAATGACCTTATGCATATGTTATGTAGTGCAAACCTCTTTCAAGAAGGCCAAACAAACAATGAATGTTTAATGTACTCAGGAGCGATTTCTTATTTATGACTAGCTAATGCTACTAATAACATGTATTCATTTCTTCGAGGTTCGTCTACAGCTTGCTGACCATGTGACATTTTAAAGTGTTTATTTCTTATTATTTATTTCTGTGTGCACAGTGTTTGGTTTGAACATAAGCGTCCTCTGTGTAGGAAAACACCCCTCTCCCTTTATGAAAGGAGGAATCTTTCACATCTAAAATAGAGAACAGCTTCCTTATGCCACTAGTAAACAGGATGTACATTCTGCCAGTGAGATTTCTGAAACAATCTGCAGGTCATGAGGTTTCTCTAATGCGTTTCATGACCTCCACATGTTTTCTAATTGCTTTGTCTATTGTGTGTAATCTCATTCTCCCATATTCAGCCACTCAATCCTTGACAACAGGTTCTTGTTTACAATCATATCTTGACAACTGGTGAGGGTCGTCCCATTGGTCAGAAACTTTTCATAGCACTGACACAAATATTTCTGTCCTGAGAATAAAATTTGTACACAGAGGGAAGGGGATTTCACGCTTGTCTGATTCAACTAATCACATGCTGTGTTGCGATTTGTAGCATCGTTCACACACTTCTGCTCACTTTCTAGCTCTCACTAATAGCATGATGATCTCTTTTGTATAACTTCCAGCTGTATTTATTCTGCACTCATCGGTATAATCACTTTATCCTGCGTCTCATTCAAAGTGATTTGTAATCCAGTCTAGGCAGCTCTTTTTTTAAAAGCAATGATAATTGTGATTTGCATTGTCGTCTTCCCTTTATTTAGTTCATTTAATATATTAATGTATTTACCCTCTTATCACAGCAAAATTAGCAGAATAACTCACTTGACATGCCTGCATAGAGAAACAACTTGTTAATTTCACAAAGAAATGTCTGGGTCATAGATCTACAGCATAAACAGTTGTTAAAAAAAATAAAATAAATTGAAATCAGCATAAATTAATTCATACTACCATTATGTATATTCACAGGTGTTCATAACAAACATACTTATGAATAATTCTGTTTAAAATGTTTTTATTTTTATTGCATTTAAAATAAAATACTACTACTTTTTTGTTCACTTAAGGTACTTAGAATTGAACTTTAATTGTGTCAGTCCAAAAAATCTTAACAGTCCTAAATATTATTTTAATTTTGGGAAGACACAGGTGTTTCTGATAATTTTGTGAGACTCTCCAGACTGCTGTTTGGGGCAGATAGATGTTTCCAGGCCACTTTTCCAGAAAAGCTTGTAATTACCAAGACCTTTCATCTTCATCTTTCATCTACTCGTAAACTTTTTTTTTTTTACTTGTTTGTAAGTATGACACTCAAAGGTAGTTGCTTGTTAAGGATTTGCAGCATGTAGTTAACCGCTAAAAGTCAATAACTGGTTGATGTGTTTGTTGCACAGTAGCTAGAGAAAAATAAGGATACACATGTTTACACTCAATCTCTCTTTCTGTCTCCATATCTGTGTTTCTTATGTCTCTCTATCTCTCTCTCTCTCTCTCTCTCTCTACTCTTTTATTATTTCATTCTCTCCAACACTGTTCTTCTTGATTTTTGACTGTCCTCTCCTCTCTTTCTTCCTTAGACACTGTTCTCCTGTCCATTATTTCTTCTCTGTCTTTACGGCTCATCACTGGGCCTCTCTGTCTGTCTGTCTCCCAAAACTCCACCCCAAATTCCAGCTCTTTATCTACAGCCAGTTGGTCAGGTACAGTTACCCACAATCCTCCTCTCTCTTTTCGTCCCTCCCTCCTCCCCTCTCTCAGCACCTATTTCCCATGGAGCATGCTTTTGTTCATCCACTACCACAGCTGGGTTGGTGGGGATAAAAACCGAAAGAGGAATGCAGTGATGAATGGATGGATGAAAATGAACTGGCTACACCATTCTAAAATAAGCTGATTCTTTGGCTAAAGCTAGTTTGATATTAAACGTAGTTATTTATCTGACTGGGGAAGATTATTTTTATTTCTAATGATTTACCAAAAAATGATTTATCCGTTGTGATTGGTTTTTGAGCCTTTATTTGCTGATCAAATACAGGCAAATGTTTTGAAAATAATTACCCTCAATTTCAAAGCCAAAGATTAGACTTGTTTAAATCATGGTGGGTTAAATGAGTGATTTCTGGGTCTTACGTCTTTTGTCTCTGTGGTGTGATCCTGTCAAATCCAGTCTTTGCCTTGTTGCTAGTCTCTTTTGTATTAATATGTAAATGTAATTTATTTATGGTGAATCTCACGAAAACATGTCTACATTTTACATTAAATTCAAGGGGGAAAAATAAAAGTCTATTTTGCATACATGAAGACTGTTTATGACCATCAACTTTACAAGAAATTGCAAAGTGACCATCAAATTATACAAGAAAATGTATACCTCTAAATGTTCATTCCTGTAATGCAACAAAATAATTTTTACATGATTTATTTTTCATTTTTATGTTGTAATGTTTCATTTATATTTTTATGGTCATTATACTCGCATTAATGTAATATAAAAATATTTAATATATATTTAATATTAACATTTATTTAAATGTATATTATTTGCGTTACAGAAATAAGGGGGGTTGAATTATTTAGTAATTTAATTGTCATGAAAATCACAATGTAAATAATCTTAAATATAGGGATTATTGTCTTTTTGAAAAATGATACTTTTTTTCTGATTTGTGGTGAAATACAACCCCAACAACTTTCGTGAGCTTCAACCATGCACCACACACAAAGCGTCTCCGTTAAATCAGTTCTTGAACTTTTTATCGTGGTGAGTGGAGTGAGAGGAATATCTCTTTTCAGACAGGCCGGGCAGACTGATATATTGTATGCTTCTGAATAATGCTAGTTTAGGACTTCTTCATCTGCCCAATGGCCACAGTAAATCTTAACTCCAGCCCCTGATTAAATAAGTGTACCCCGCGATGAGCTAATGAGTATATATGACTGAGGCAACATAATACAATTTATGGTTAGATGAAGATGGCCGCTGTATTCACGAGGCAAGACGATTGCTTTTAGATAAAGCCATCTGTTTTTCTCTAACATGTTTTTAATTATCTTAAACCTCAATGAAAAAGCCAGGCGGGTTTGATCTAGCAGACCAAAGTCATGATACATGGAGGTCTTTTTTCTGAAAAAATAATGACCTGCCTTCAGTGAAGCACAAGTTTTTACCTGGCACAGCTTGCTAAAATTATAAATATGCTTGTAATATTCAGTACAGCTTGTGAAATTCTAATTCTTCAAATTTCACTTTAATGTGCTTTATCTTGTCTAAAATCTATACATTTGTATTGCCAAAGCCTTATTTTTATATATATATATAGCAAATGCACAATCAAGTAATTCCATTGCAGGATTGCACTTACAGAGACAAAAGCCTAACACTGTTTGTCAAAACCCTGGGTGGAACCTACGTGTTTCAGTTTGTCAGGAGTTTGTCTCCATGTGTGTCACCCATGAGTTGTATCAGATGCATGAGTTTTACCCTGATAAGGATGTTAAAGGCACAATAGGGCTGTTTTTTCCATTAAAATTAATGCGGGTCACCAAGTGGAGCCGTGCCTGTTTTGGGAAGCATGTTTTGGAGTGTGTGTGTGTGTGTGTGTGTGTGTGTGTGTGTGAATATATTAAAATAGAAAAGTTATTTTAATTTGTAATAATATTTCACACTGTTCGTGTGGTACTGTATTTTTGCTCAAACAAATACCATTTTGAAAGACTTCATTCAAAAACATTAAAAAATCTTACCTACCCCAGATTTTTAAATGTTAGCTAGTTTTGTAAGTCAGTGTATAAGAACGTCAAAGCAATGATTATGAATTGAACTGTTACATTTTGTGTATCTGTATGCATGCTCTCACAGAAGCAGGCAGCGAAGATGATGACTCCCCAGCATTGTCTGTGTCCAGCGTGCACACTGATTTGTCAGTTCCAGAGCAGCTGGCCAGCCCTTCCTCAGACCAACCTGTCTCTGAGCTACACTCTCCTCATATGGGCAGCAGCCCTGCCCCTGATACCCTCTACTCACCTGAGTTTAATGCCACAGACAGCAAACAGGTGAAAACTGAAACTATACATAGAGTGACACTGAGTTTTGTAAAAAAAAAAATGTGTTTAATTCTGCATCTAATGTTTATGTGTTCGAGTTACAAGTAGTCCAAAGTTGTTTATGTGCTGTTTCATTAAACAGGGTTGATTATAGCTCTCTTTGGTGAGTGTGATTTACATGTCCTGACCTTGGATCCCTCTTCCTGTATGTGTTGCAGTCTCCTCCAGGGAAAGCCAGCCTCAGCTCTCTTCAGCATTCAGACAGTAGCCGGCCTGGGACTGTCACTGGCACTAGCGGAAGCAGCAAGATGCAGGTGCGCTCCAGCTCCAAGACCAGTGAGGCCTGCACCAGTGACCCTCATTCGGCCACTCCATCCGGTAAGATCCTTGCTGCCCCCATTAGACTTTGAAAATTATCTGGATTTGCTCTATCAACGTAATGTAGACTTTTTTTTTTTTTTGAAGACTGCAGCATATCCACTTAGGCCTATATAAAAGCATCCAAAAAGCAGCATGTCATGGGACCTTTAATCCATTTTATCCTTGGTCTTTTTTTTTTTTTTACTTTATTTATTTTCCAAATCATAGTTCTTAAGGTGCTACATACCTGGTATGTTAATTTAGCCTGCTCCAGTTTATCCTTTACATCATTTCTAAATTGGATATGTGAATGCAGGAAGAGGAACACTGTGCCAGCAAAATATAATGCTCTGTTTATCTCTGTGTGTGCACTTCTCTGGATCAAACCACTTAGTCATGTTATAGCAGCACAGATGAGTCTACCTGCCTTATACAGATGATCTGTCTTAAAAGAGAGACTGTGCTAAAAGAAATTGTGCTGCTTTTAGGTTTAAAACATTGCCTATCTTTATTATTTAAATGTTGTACTTTGTCACAATGTTTAGTGCCATCTTAAGCATTTAATTTTTTTATTTTTTTTAAAGCAAAGACAATGTTTTGACAATGGTGATTTTTTTTTTTTTTTTTTTTCGTTCTCTTACCTCAGAGACCACATCTGATCAGAGCGATATTGAGAGCCGTATTCACGCCCTCAAGGACGAGCTCCGTAAACGCAAATCTGTGGTGTATCAGCTAAAGAAAGAGCAAAAGAAGAGGCAAAAAGAGCGACTGAAAGCTCAGGAGGCGAGTCTGCTGAAACAGTTGGAGGTCAGCCATCGTCTCCTTTCATATTCACCTATTTCTGTGTGCTGTTCATCTTAAAGAAGCACTTGTCTTGCTGTATTATTTTGCTATATTTTTTAATCGGCTATTAAAAAAATTGTCAGTATGCTATATTTGTTAATGTTTGTCTTCCTCTGGTTCCCCAGTCATATAATGACTTTATTCAGAAGACCAAGGCTGAGTTGAGTAAAGAGCCAGACAGCACTCCAGCTACTAAACCCCAGATTAAAACTCCCACGTCAGCCACTGAAAAGCCTCGGATAAAACCCCCTCCGCTTCAGAGGTCAGCCTTGACATTTACCAATCATTTTTAATTTACTCTTCATTCTGATTTTTTTTTTTTTGTATACTTCCCATAACATTTGATGCATGTTTACTTTACAGGCCTGAGACTAGCAAGAACTGGAAGATCGTCACAGAATCTGAGAAATCAGAGACTGTGCCCACGGAGACATCAGCAGATAAAGGTGCAATGCCTTTTAGACTAAAAACATGATTATTGGCATTAACAATATTGATTTAGACCAAATTAAAAGTATACATAATGTTAAAATTGTGTATGTTGCCTGCCTTTGTTAGCAGATGATGTTGCACCATCAAGACTTCATAAGTATTCATCAGAACATGATGACATTTCCTCAGATGAAGATCCTCCTACAGTTACTCCAACTCCAATTATGGGAAGTCCTGAACATATGGACATTTTGAGGAGCTTGCATAGTCCAGAGTATCCAAGCCACCAATCTGAAGATGCCCCCTCAATCAAAGAACATTCTGCTAGACCAGAAGCCAATGACCTCCTTTCGGAAGATGAGAGTGTGGTCTCCAGCCACAAGTCAGGTATTATGGAGGAACTGGAATATGCAAAGTCAGAGGGGTCTGAGAATTACCAGTCTGACCAACACTCTCACCCTCTGCTTATACTGGATCTTGGGCTTCAGATTCCATCACTGAATGACTTGAAACCCAAATTTGAGGAGGAAAGGTTGTCTGAGAAGGATGCTGATGACAAGCCAGCAGTTGAAGATTCTGCAGATGCTGCAGAGAGTATGAGATTTACTGATTCTCCTGTAGTGAAATCAAAAGATATAGACTGTCCTTCAGCTGAAAAGACTCCTTCAGCCATAGATCATTCTTATACCCCTGACTTCTCATTGTCCAAGAGAGAGGATTCACCAAAGATGAAAGATACACCGTCACCCTCAGGTGATGGTTATAACGATGACTTTGAGCCTTCCTTTGGGTCGTCATTTAAGGAGGATAATCATGAATCAAAGCCTACATCACCCTCTGCCCCAGAGCCCAAAGAAAAATCTGTTAAGTCTCCAATGTACAGCAGTGAAGAGGAAATTGAAGAAGAACTAAGTGTCCGATCAGGAAGCACTAATGGCAGCTTCCAAACTGAAAGTCATGCAGACCTCAATAGCCTTGGTAAAGGCTCCAAAGACGACATAATGAGTCATTCAAAATGTTCAACTTCACCACAGAACCAAATGCCAGTTTTGCCAGTAAAGGATGAATTGCCAAGCTTCTGCATTGGAGACCGGGTTTTGGTTAGTAATATACAACCAGGGACACTGAGATTCAAGGGACAAACTAACTTTGCCAGTGGAGTCTGGGCCGGGGTTGAACTGGACAACCCTGAGGGAAGTAACAATGGAACTTACGATGGGGTAGTGTACTTCGAATGTAGGGAAAAACACGGTATATTCGCCCCGCCAGACAAGATCTCTCGTCTTCCAGAGAAATTTGAGGTCAGTGCAGACACTGAAGATGAAGATTCATCATGTGATGACCAGCCAAATAGTAAAAACAAAGGTTCTGAGAAGCAGTTAGAGCACAGAAATCTGCTAAACAAAATTAAAGGAGAAAAATCTGACCTAGATTTGCATCCTGAGACTAGAGAGCCTTTGGATGAGCATGAAAAGCCATTGGAAATTAACATCAAACAGCTTTCCACTGGTCAAAGCACCTTTTTTAAATCTCAGCATAACCTGGATTTTAATGATATTGACTGCAATATCATTAAGGACTGTGACAAAAGTCAGCACACAGTGCCTAACGGCAGAGTCAGGGACATTCTCAAATTCGAGGACACATCTGTTGATAATGTTGTTCCATTGCTCAATAATTTAGATAAAGGTACATCCAAAAAACAAAAGCAGGAAGAGGAACCAACAGCAGTCATTTTGGACCTGTTGGTTGAGGATAAGAAGTCCAGAGTTGATGGTCTTCCGAAAACCACTGACATCTCAATCGAGGAGGCCAGTCTCGATAATAGAGAAGACTTGAATAACAAAAGGGCTTTGACTATCCTAGCAGATAAACTTGTGGAAAACTTCTTAAGTGATGCGGTGAAGCAATTTCAGAAGATCAAGAAAGACAAAGAGGAGAAGTTATCAGCTGCTAACCAGTTGAAAAGAGACTTCATCAATGAAGATGATGGACTTGGAAGCAACAACTTTAAGTCTCAGAGCAGGTCTTCATCTAAAACAAAGACGGACCGTTTCCGCACCTTCTTTGATGATGATCAGGAGGAACTTTCATCTCCAGAGCATTGCAACAGACCTGTAAGTGACCATTTTGATTTATCTAAAGATCCTATAATAGATGAAATGAGAAACCAGTTAAAAATAACCCAGTCTTCAAAGTTATTTATTGAAATGAAGTGAATGATTTACCCAACAAGCTGATAACATTGCTGATGTGTAATGCTTAAGTTGACATTTCCAGCTGTATTGACAGACATCTAGGGGCTGATGTTACCTTGGAACCCTCTTTTTAGGCCTGCAGTGTGTTGCAAAGTTCAAAAAGAGAATGTAAAGATAAATCAGATCTTCTCTTGATGGAAGTTGCAAGAGGTGATCTTGATTAGTGTTAACTATGCTTCTTCAACAGGAGAGCCCTGTCCTGGGTACGAGTGGACAGGAAGAGCTAGCTAAACGTCTGGCAGAGCTGGAACTGAGCCGTGAGCTCTTCGATGTCCTTGGTGACGAGCAGGACTGGTTCGATGAGGACTTTGGTCTCAGCTCACGAAAACAACAGCAGAAGCAAAAACATCAACAGCGGCAAGATGGGATTTCTAGCTCCTTGAGTTTGGGTGCGGGGGAACAGGTCAAAACACCGCCCAGGCCTGAACTTCCCGTGCAGATGAAGCAACCAGAGGAGCCTGCCATGATTGTTCCGCACACTGTCCAGGAGGTGGAGAAACTGGTCATCGCTGCTACTCAGGAGATCTGGAAAAGCTGCAAACTGGGTCATGGTAGACCAAGCCTGACTGGAGTAGCCAAACCTCAACCCTCTAATGTTTTCCTGGAAGGAGACTCCAAAGCCAATGACCTGGAGGCTCAATGCCAACAAAGCTACAAACTGGTAGGGATCGAGATGCTGACATTGAGGTGTTTGTTTAACCTTGGCATGGTTTTTGTAGGCATTTCCATGAAGATGAGTAAAAATCTTTGCCGTTCTATTTATTTACAGGCCGTCTTTGATTTATCATGGGAGGTCATTCAAGACATCTATGCAGAAGATCCAAAAGGTGATCAGCCACAATGGATGAAGCCGCATCGCCTTAATTCCACCTACTTCCATCGGGTGAAATGCCCCAATGACATCACAACAGTCCAGGTATGCGAGATATCAATGCTGCTTTAAGGAAAGTGGCATCTCATTATGATGATTATTTTTATTCTATATTTTAATATATATATCATTTACGTATGTTTATTTGTGTGTATATATATTCTTTATTCAGGAATTTGTCACCACTGAGGTATTAAAGTTGTGTGGTCTAAAGAAAGAGCAGAACCAGAAAACAGACTGGCAGAAAATGATCAAATTTGGGCGGAAAAAGCGAGACAGAGTTGACCACATTCTGGTAAGTGTATTTAACCTCACATTCTGAAAGCTGTTGTCTGAAATTACAAAACTGTGTTGATTTAGAGAATTATTTAGACATTTAAATGCATAAGTCTATAATCACTCTTCCTCTTATAGGTCCAGGAGTTGCATGAGGAGGAATCCCAGTGGGTGAACTATGATGAGGATGAACTTTTTGTAAAGATGCAGCTTGCTGATGGGATTTTTGATGCCTTGCTAAAAGACACAACTGACGTTCTGACCCAAATTCAGGAGAAGAAGTCCAAAAGAACTCTGTGATGGTGTTCTCATCTGTACAGAGAAATGTTTTAGGTACCTTCTGTTAAACACAAAATGGAGGATTTGGCATAAAAGGCCATTCAGTGAGGAATTCCCTTTCAGTCTGCTTGTGCAGGCCACGGAGAGTTGTGGATTCAGGATTCTAGACCTTGTCAGAGGTCTGACTTGTCATGGAGATGTTCACATTCTCATCTAGGAAGCCTGATGAACTCGGCTCTTGATGGTCCGGTGTTAATTGTAGCAGCTGTTTGGGTCCAGATTCCCCATACTGTGTCTGTTCATCATTGCTGCTAAAACTGGCTCTGCCATTCTCAAGTCTCATGATTAAAACACAAGGGTCAGATCAAATCAGGACAGACCTAAGGATTTAAAAACTTGTTTTTATTTCCAATTAGATTGTATCATAAGAAACACTTGTTTTTTTTCTTTTAATTCTATTAATTTATTTTTTAAAAAGTAACATTTGAATTTGAAAGTAACATTGGAAAGTGTTTAAGGAAAAGATTATTTTACCATTGACATGATTAATTGCAGAACTAAGCACAATAAGTACAATTTGAATGTTGAAATGGCAATACAGTGTAAAGGGATTTGATGCAAGATAATGTTGAATGCAAAAATATGTAAATTATATATAACTCTGCTATTTGAAGCAAGGTAATGTTGAATGCAAAAATATGTAAATTATATATAACTCTGCTTTTTGAAAGCAACAGGAAAACTTCGGGTAATGGTTTTGTTTTGGTCCATACACAACAATGTTGTATTGGCAACACCTGCTACAGTTACTGGTTGCCAAAAGATTGAATTGAAATATATGAACTGTGCTAAACACTGACATGCTGGGTTCTAGCCTTAACGTTTGCCTTTTATCCCATTCATTTTAAGTGCCTCCATTGTTGCGTTTGCTCACACACGAGCGACTTTTCCCGGCCTTCCTTTGACCAGTGTTGTAATGGTCCCTTTTGGCTTTAATCTTGTCTTAACTTCTTTTTTCATAGCTGGACAAACCTCTAATACTGTAAGATGTACATTTCTGCCTTACTTTGTGCGTGTACCCATCATCAGAACCTTTTTAAAGTACATTTTTGTGTTTAAAAAAGACGAGTGGTAATGTTACGCTATCACTGGCACAAGGACACATTTGTTTACTTTTAAAGAAGGCGTTTTACTCATTGTGTACCTTTCCGAGGAACTGCTCAAGGGCTCAGCACGTCCATCTCGTCTGTTATCCACGAAAACTGTGATGTACATATTTTTTTTTTATAAATCAGTCGCCATTACAAGCCTGGTCTCATAAGAAACAGATTATCATCTTATGTGTATAATTAGCTGTAACCAGCCTTTCCTCACCTCTAAAAGCTGTACTTCCTGAGCCAGTCTGTCCAATAGTGACCTGCAGCATCATTGTGAGGTTAGATCTAGAGTACTGTGCCGTGTCAGTGGGTTAAACTTAATCTATGCAGCAACAGAGTCTCTGATACCAAGCATCAGTCGCTCGTCCAATAGCATGTCTAATTATATAGGTAACGGAGATCTCTACCTCGTTCTGAAAATAGGCTACTACTAATAGTCTTTTTGGCTAATGCGTTTAAACTTTTAACTGTGGGTGGGAAATTAGGATTTGTTTGGCACAAGTGGTTTGATAATCAGTTTCTACTTTTAAATTGGTAGGTCGTAGAAATGTTTCACGTCCCGTAAGTGTATGCGTATTTATAATGATGTACTGTGAGTGACAGAGGTGTACTTGAAGACTTGTAAATTGTTTTACCCATGTAAATATCGTCGATGCCTATCTCCTGTGAGTGGAAGATTGCTGTGAAATTGGACGTGGTTCCTTTTGCTTCCATGTACATATTATAGATATATTTGTTAACTGAACTGATCCTTTGGAAATTGTAAATAAAGATCTCGTCATTTCTCAGTCATAACATTTGCCGTGATATCTTTTACAATTTTTTGTCATGACTTTTTATAATCAGAATGTACAAAATAGGGCCCTTTTTAACAAACTGTTAGTAAAAGATGTGCATGTCTAAATGCTGTTTAAACCCCAGTTTTATTATACAGTGGTGTGAAAAAGTGTTGGCCCCCTTCCTGATTTCTTATTTTTTTGCATGTTTGTCACGTGTGGCTAGAGAAATTTAACTCCGGTGTGATAAACCACAGTTTTAACAGGGGGGCAAACACTTCTTCACACAGGGCCATGTAGTTTTGGATTTTGTTTTCCCTTAATAATAAAAACCTTCATTTAAAAACTGCATGTTGTGTTTACTTGTGTTATCTTTTACTAATATTTAAATTTGTTTGATGATCTGAAACATTAAAGTGTGACAAACATGCAAAAAATAAGAAATCAGGAAGGGGGCCAACACTTTTTCACACCACTGTATATATACAAACACCTTTTAACGTTTAAAACTGAAGCAGAATGACATTAAATATTAAGTTTTTGGTTGTTACACTTTGTTAACAGTGAATTGCATGTCAAATAACATTAGCGTTTATGCCTTAGCTACTTTTTTCAAAAAAGAGAAACAAAAGTAATTCGTCAAGGAGCCAACAATATTCGTAATTTACAATTCTAGGTTTATTTGACTAGATTAGGAAGTGAGAGAAAAGGAGAAAGTGATCATGACATTGTATGATTTTAGTTGTTGGATACAGTCAAGGAAGTCCAGACCTCTGATGTGGGGGAGGGGGTAAACAGACATTTGATGTATAATTTTGTTAGATACTAGCTCAACACATTCAGCAGTTTTCACAATAAATAAATATTTGTGCCTCTGCTAATGGCACAGCAAAGTGTACTATAATTGTGACATGTGCCTTGTGTAAAATGTTTAAATTTTGCCTTGGGTGTTATGTACCCAGTCAGAAACTTTGGACAAGAGGCACATACAGTGGGTACGGAAAGTATTCAGACCCCCTTAAATTTTTCACTCTTTGTTATATTGCAGCCATTTGCTAAAATCATTTAAGTTAATTTTTTTCCTCATTAATGTACACACAGCACCCCATATTGACAGAAAAACACAGAATTGTTGACATTTTTGCAGATTTATTAAAAAAGAAAAACTGAAATATCACATGGTCCTAAGTATTCAGACCCTTTGCTGTGACACTCATATATTTAACTCAGGTGCTGTCCATTTCTTCTGATCATCCTTGAGATGGTTCTACACCTTCATTTGAGTCCAGCTGTGTTTGATTATACTGATTGGACTTGATTAGGAAAGCCACACACCTGTCTATATAAGACCTTACAGCTCACAGAGCAAATGAGAATCATGAGGTCAAAGAAACTGCCTGAAGAGCTCAGAGACAGAATTGTGGCAAGGCACAGATCTGGCCAAGGTTACAAAAAAATTTCTGCTGCACTTAAGGTTCCTAAGAGCACAGTGGCCTCCATAATCAGAAAGTCAACCATCACTGCAGCCCTCTACCAGTCGGGGCTTTATGGCAGAGTGGCCCGACGGAAGTCTCTCCTCAGTGCAAGACACATGAAAGTTTGCTAAAAAACACCTGAAGGACTCCAAGATGGTGAGAAATAAGATTCTCTGGTCTGATGAGACCAAGATAGAACTTTATGGCCCAGCCAGAGCCCTGACTTAAACCCAGTTGAGCATCTCTGGAGAGACCTAAAAATGGCTGTCCACCAACGTTTACCATCCAACCTGACAGAACTGGAGAGGATCTGCAAGGAGGAATGGCAGAGGATCCCCAAATCCAGGTGTGAAAAACTTGTTGCATCTTTCCCAAAAAGACTCATGGCTGTATTAGATCAAAAGGGTGCTTCTACTAAATACTGAGCAAAGGGTCTGAATACTTAGGACCATGTGATATTTCAGTTTTTCTTTTTGAATAAATCTGCAAAAATGTCAACAATTCTGTGTTTTTCTGTCAATATGGGGTGCTGTGTGTACATTAATGAGGAAAAAAAATTAACTTAAATGATTTTAGCAAATGGCTGCAATATAACAAAGAGTGAAAAATTGAAGGGGGTCTGAATACTTTCCGTACCCACTGTACGCAATATGTCAATATTTGAGGAAAGGGTGATTCTGAACGAATGGATCAAGGTGTCAATACTGTCCTAGGAATGACCAAACCTACTCTGGTACATAAGTCTAATAAAATCCAGAGATGTATTTCGTAGGTTGGAACAAATATATATCCTAAAATTGTGTTATTTTTTTAGTTAGGCAACATAAAGATATTGATGAAAGGAATGAAAAAAATGGACCTGTCTGGGAATTTAGAGCATATGGTTTGAAATTTCAAAGGCTTGTGATAGATGTGATTAGTTAATGTGATTAATTCAGCAAAAAAAAGTAGGCTATATGACATTTAGCATCCACATATCAATGAAAATAAGTAAACATATACAACCAGATATATCTATCTCCCTCCATGTTCAGTCTGTAAATAATACAACACTTGATTTAATGTTTATTTTCTTTCTCCACATTTTGTAATGCATAACTTAAAAAAAAAAAAAAAGACTGAAAAGTTTGTTCGCGATGGAAATAACGCCACAACTCTGGGACGATTTTAATTTGTGTACAAATAGATAAAATCGTTTGAAAATTATAAAATGAAAGTGGTTTATATTTATCTCACTCTTTGTTGGGACTATTATAGTTTTAAACACAATTCATATAACAATTGGGCTTGGGACAAGATAAAATTATTCAAATTAAACGTAAAAACCAACTGAACGTCATGGCATGGTAAAAATGTGACCTTCATATAACAAAAAGAAAAATAGCCTATATATATTAAAACTCTTAGTTGTAATAAAAACAAACACTGGGACATAAAAGTTTAAGAAGTTTGAAAAAACACCCATATTGATGTGTTCTGCTGTGAGAGCTATTTCGGGTTCAAAGAGAGAGGGAGCTGTGTAGAGTTAAGTGGGAGGGAGTTGAACGTGTGACCAGTCGCAGTAAACTTTCTATCACTTTCTAATAGAGTTAGTTTAGTTGGAGCTGAAATAAGGGAAGATGGCGCGCTGGAGCTGCTGTGCCACGTCTTGTTACACGACAAAAACCAAATTAAATCCCTTTAACTCTTTCTTATGTGCTTTTATTTCTTTTATAAGTCTTAGTTCTTTAATCGCTGAAGCCGGGCTGTACACAGCGTCGGATCAGATTATTATTTTATCCCCGGAGAATGTGGACTCCGTGCTTTTTAACTCCAGCGCGGCTCTTTTCGTGGAGTTTTACGCGACCTGGTGCGGACACTGCGTCGCGTTCTCACCCACCTGGAAAAACCTCGCCAGAGATATTAAAGGTTAGTTTGCTCCACATTTCCACATCGTGAAGATACTGTCGCACAGTTAACAGCTGTTCGTGACCTGCAGCGTCTATGCAAAACTGCTGGACTTCCGTAACAGGATCATTTACCATGGTAACCTGTTTCCTCTGAAACATAGTTACTGTTATGGCTACTACACTAGCACTGTGGTATTGTAATTGGTATTTGCCACAGCTGTTGTCAAAAATAAATCAACACAATGGCAATAAGCGTCTACAAGTTTTAAAGAATATTTTAAATATATTTATTGCAGTTTTACATTTAGTTACAAGTGATTTTTGGTACCATAAGTGATTTTTGTGAGGGGTTTTATCCTAACTCTTACGCAAAACATTTAATTCTGTGTGTGCAAACTGTTTTTAGAAACCTTCTACCTGCATTAAAGTTCAAGTAAGCTCAGTGATGATGACTAATTTACATACAGATTAGTTTTATTAGTGGTCAATGGATAGTTATAAACACATAGCCAACTGAGAAAAGCTGGTAGACTGCTGCTAACTAGGTTACACAATGAGTAGTAGTGAGCTGCCTACTTTGTACAACGGTATTGACATAAACAAACAAGCAATGTCTCAAAACCCAAGCAGCCCACCAAATGAACTAGTGACCGGGTCTCTTAGTTGTAATAAAAACAAACACCGGGACAT
This sequence comes from Sinocyclocheilus anshuiensis, assembly GCF_001515605.1. Classification (NCBI taxonomy): domain Eukaryota; kingdom Metazoa; phylum Chordata; class Actinopteri; order Cypriniformes; family Cyprinidae; genus Sinocyclocheilus; species Sinocyclocheilus anshuiensis. The sequence continues at coordinate 193,012 of NW_015552571.1, forward strand.
AAAAGTTTAAGAAGTTTGAAAAAACACCCATATTGATGTGTTCTGCTGTGAGAGCTATTTAGGGTTCAAAGAGAGAGGGAGCTGTGTAGAGTTAAGTGGGAGGGAGTTGAACGTGTGACCAGTCGCAGTAAACTTTCTATCACTTTCTAATAGAGTTAGTTTAGTTGGAGCTGAAATAAGGGAAGATGGCGCGCTGGAGCTGCTGTGCCACGTCTTGTTACACGACAAAAACCAAATTAAATCCCTTTAACTCTTTCTTATGTGCTTTTATTTCTTTTATAAGTCTTAGTTCTTTAATCGCTGAAGCCGGGCTGTACACAGCGTCGGATCAGATTATTATTTTATCCCCGGAGAATGTGGACTCCGTGCTTTTTAACTCCAGCGCGGCTCTTTTCGTGGAGTTTTACGCGACCTGGTGCGGACACTGCGTCGCGTTCTCACCCACCTGGAAAAACCTCGCCAGAGATATTAAAGGTTAGTTTGCTCCACATTTCCACATCGTGAAGATACTGTCGCACAGTTAACAGCTGTTCGTGACCTGCAGCGTCTATGCAAAACTGCTGGACTTCCGTAACAGGATCATTTACCATGGTAACCTGTTTCCTCTGAAACATAGTTACTGTTATGGCTACTACACTAGCACTGTGGTATTGTAATTGGTATTTGCCACAGCTGTTGTCAAAAATAAATCAACACAATGGCAATAAGCGTCTACAAGTTTTAAAGAATATTTTAAATATATTTATTGCAGTTTTACATTTAGTTACAAGTGATTTTTGGTACCATAAGTGATTTTTGTGAGGGGTTTTATCCTAACTCTTACGCAAAACATTTAATTCTGTGTGTGCAAACTGTTTTTAGAAACCTTCTACCTGCATTAAAGTTCAAGTAAGCTCAGTGATGATGACTAATTTACATACAGATTAGTTTTATTAGTGGTCAATGGATAGTTATAAACACATAGCCAACTGAGAAAAGCTGGTAGACTGCTGCTAACTAGGTTACACAATGAGTAGTAGTGAGCTGCCTACTTTGTACAACGGTATTGACATAAACAAACAAGCAATGTCTCAAAACCCAAGCAGCCCACCAAATGAACTAGTGACCGGGTCTGCCAACTGAGCTACCTAGTAAGCATAAATAGTGATTTAGTGAGTTACCTACCATGTCAGATTATTTGGTCTACCAAGTGAGACTGCCTAGTGAAATAGTGAGCTGTCTACCTGGACAGCTTTTATGGGCATCATTGGTGCATTTCGAGTTAATTTTGCTACTTACAAATGCAGGCAGTTCATTTAGGTTTTGAGACACAACCACTTTAAAGTGCACGTATATTTTTTTCCTCTTGTGTAGCTCTAGGTTTGAGGTTTTTAAGTTGCCTCATCTAGGTTGACAGTATCACTGTTCATCAAAAGCACACTCTTTTGATACCTGGAAGTCCCCTTTGTGAAAGGTTAATGGAGCATATGTTGTGAATGAGAACACAGTATCTTCAGTGTTGATCAGAAACACTGCTTGGTCATATTGTGCCAGATGCTCTTTGACATGGTGTTGACATTGTATTTGCACAGACAGATGTTTGATGTTTTTAACCACGGACTCCTTACCGTCATAACACAAACTTTTCAACATGCAACTGAAATCCATTTGCAAGAACACTATCGATCCCATTCAGTGCATTGATTCAGTTTCGTAAACTCTGCATTCTGTGTTGTGTTGCTGTTGTAGAATGGAAGCCTGCTGTTGATCTGGCTGCTATTGATTGTGCTGATGAAAGCAACAGAAAAGTGTGCACCAATTTCGGCGTTACCGGATATCCCTCTCTGAAGGTAGTGTGCAATTTAGAGAGCATGCAATTATTGTTGCTGTTGTGGTCGTTTATAATAATTATAGTTCAACGTTTGTTTTCCTGTAGGAAAGAAAACCCACAAATGTTTTTAATTTCTCAGTCGTAGCAACTAGCAAGCAATGTGATTGAATGGAAACTTTTCCTCCTAAGAAACAAACCCTAGTAATTTCACCTCCAGAGTTTCAGAAGAGATCTCAACAATTTGTGATGAGATTCTGCAATAACAAATCTGAGATTTAAATTATGAATGGAAACATGTTCCATTGAATTCTAATTTATTTCCCATTAATTCATATTATGTAAAATAACATTTTATAGTATACAGGTGCATCTCAATAAATTAGAATGTCATGGAAAAGTTCATTTATTTCAGTAATTCAACTCAAATTGTGAAACTCGTGTATTAAATAAATTCAGTGCACACAGACTGAAGTAGATTAAGTCTTTGGTTCTTTTAATTGTGATGATTTTGGCTCACATTTAACAAAAACCCACCAATTCACTATCTCAACAAATTAGAATTTTTTGTCACCAAGGATGCATTAAATTGATCAAAAGTGACACTAAATATGTTTATAAATATTTCTATTTGAAATAAATTCTGCTCTTGTGAACTTTCTATTTATCAAAGAGGCCTGTACTATTAAGCAGCACAACCGTTTTTAACTTTGATAATAATGAGAAATGTTTCTTGAGCACCAGATCAGCATAGAATGATTTCTGAAGGGTCACGTGACACTGAAGACTGGAGTAATGGCTGATGAAAATTCAGATTTACCATCACATGAATAAATTGCATAAAAAAATATTCAAATAGAAAAAGTTTTTTTATGGTAATAATATTTCACACTATTTTACCATGTATATATAATCAAATAAATGCACCCTTGGTAAGCATAAGAATCTTCTTTCAAAAGCATTAACAAATCAAGATCAAACTTTTGAACGGTAGTGATATTTCATAAGTTTCTGTTTTATGCAATGTTTATTTTATACAACTGGAATTGAAACATTTAAGAAAAAGCTAATACTTAGATGAAATGTCCTCTGAGCTCTGAAAATGCAAGCAACACCTGAGCAATACAATTTTATCTTCCGAATAACCCTATGTGATCAGCGGTAACAACTTATTATACAGTTAATTTGGTAAATTTGTGTGTTTAGTCAAATTGGCCATAAATGGAAATAAAGATATGAAATCATCTTTAAAAATGGTTGAATGCATTTATTGGTCCCTGTTTGTGAAATATGAGGAGAAAAAAATTGTGTATATTTTTCATAAAACCATTCGTATGTAAATAGTTGATGCAGTGACAAATGATTGACACGTAAATTCATTCTGCTTGTGTTTCATGAATGAGGCCCTCTGCTGAGCACAAAATCATGACTTGTGAGTTTTTTCCACACAGATTAATCCATTTTATTCATGAATAGCTGTTCTTTGTTCAGTCATGCACTATATGGGTACAGGCTATGCTGAAGCCAGAGGGACGAACTGATGTAACTGAATCTGTCAGTTCTTTGTCCTTTCTCTACATAAACATTTCACTGTTGCCATTCCTTGAATTATTATACTGCATCAGTTTCCTTCAAGGAAACATTCTGAAACTCATCACCAGATGTTCCTTCGCTATTTGGGTGTTTTTTGTATCTGGATTTTGTTAGTCTAGTTTTGTGTTCTTGTCTTGTAAAATAAAGTCTTATGAAGGGACAGAGTAAAATTCTTCCACAGCTTTGATGAATTTTAAGGGGGTAAGAGAAAGCGCTGTTGACTAAAGCGGTCAATGAGGCTCTGCAGGTATGCAACTGATGTGAAGGGCTCAAGTAGCATCGTTACTGATCTCCTTCTGTCTTTCTCAGTTCTTCCCTGCTTATTCAAGCAGCGAGTCCAGGGGCCAGAAATTCAGAGGTAAAAATGTGTCTTTATTTATTCCAGTGTGTCCTTAAAGCCGGAATAGTTCACCCCAAAATTAAAAGATTTCTCTCATTGTTTACACACCCTCAATGTTTGATGATGCTGTTAAAATATACAGAATTTAAAAACATATATTCTATATATCTTCTATAAATTCCAACAATTTGATTGTTAAAGAAGGTACAGTATCTGCTCTGTTTAGTTTAAGGATTCCTACAATTGAGGATGGAAATAGGGATTAGAAGTGAACAAAAATAAAGTTTTAAACCATTCCAGCCAAAATAGATTGGGAGACAGATGCTTTGGGGAGAGAATGTAGTCAAGCCAAATAACTTATGGGCTATTGGTCATTAAATCGGTTGATTGCAAGACTGCAGCAACTGTTGTCTTTTTCACACTGCGATTGCAAAATAAAAATAAAGCCAAGATGCTGACAAATGAGCTCTTGCTACAGAAGTTCTTGTGATAAGTTGCATTAAAAATACTAACAGTTAAGATTTTACTGACTGATTAAAGCCAAGATGCTGACAAATGAGCTCTTGCTACAGAAGTTCTTGTGATATGTTGCATTAAAAATACTAACAGTTAAGATTTTACTGACTGATTAAAAGAAAGCATGACAGAACATTTACAACCCAGCCTGTCAATGTGATGACTATTGATTATTTGTAGCACAACCTTGACTGTCAAGCCTCAAAATAGTACCATGCACTATATTCCAATTATTATTCAGATTCCAAAGTCATATGATAGGTTTGTGTGCAAAACGGACCAGATTTACTAACAGCTTGCACTAGCACAAACCACCCTTTTGCTGTTGAAGACTACTGTCAGGATTTACTAAAGACAAGTAGTGGGGAAAAAAAGTAATGAAAAGGCATAGACACATTGACTTTATTGCATATGCATTTGGAAGAGTTTCCACTCCCATTGGCACTTTTATGGGATTGCAGTCTAACGCTGATTTGCCCTGTTTAGTAAATCTGGCCTCTACTATAAATTGACATTTTCAGGTGAACTATTCCATTTCATCCAATTCTTAGCCACTTAATAAAGATCGTTGATGTTTACTTGTGATGTACTTTCCTTTGTTTATGTATGAGCATGTTTTTAAATGTTCATATAGGATTTTCGAGGGATGTGAGAGGCCTTCGTCACTACATTATCAATAAGTTGGAGATGCACAATGAGACTTGGCCACCTGCTTGTCCACCTTTAGAGACAGCTAGGTTAGAACACAATGTCCACACACTTTTCAACTTGTTTAAAAGCATATCTTTGTTTTAATTTGCACTTGAAATCTTAAAGGTTTGGATGTCATCTTTTATCATCTGTATCAGTTCTGAATGTAAATGGTGCTTGCTTGTAACGGTCAGCGAGCATGTTGGTTTTGTTTGCTTTGTCAACGCTGCTGTTCAAAAGTTCGCTCATTGCAGGAAAGGCTAAAAAAATGCTTTTTGTCTTCTGAGAGCCAAAAAGAGAGAGAGCACAGAAATGTCAAATAATTTACACAGGAGTGTTTTTATTAATTTCAGAAAAAAATGCATCATAGTTAAAGTATGTTTTAGTTCAAGGCTCAAAACTTACTTTTAGTTAACTCCCTAGCATATGAGTAAACTCTACAGTCAGACCATGTACTACTCATTATTGATGGTTTGCATTACATTATCCTCAACTTATTTGAATCTAATCTTTTTTTCTCTTGACAGTGAGGCAGAGATAGACAACTTCTTTCAGACCAACAATGTGAAGCTCCTCGCTCTTGTGTTTGAGAGTAAAGACTCCTACGTGGGGAGAGAGGTGAGATCAGTTTACACAAGGATGATTTAAAGGAATCATTCACACAAAAATGAAAATGTTGTAATTTATTTACCATGTTGTTCCAAGCCCAAATTCTTTTCATGGAACACAAAACAAAAGATTCTGATGAATTTATTCATATTTTTTTTCCCCATGCAATTACAATTTCCCATGCATTCTCAAGCTTCAAAGATATTTTAGCTAAGTTTTTTTTTAGCTAAGACTTTATTGAGAAAATACACAACTTTTGTTGGGTAGGATTTATCTGTACAAAATGTACATTTTAGATATACATTCTGTCACCTATTTTTTATTTTTTACATGACATTTGAATTTTTTTTGTTTTTGTTTAGGTGACATTGGATTTGTTGCAGTATGAAAACATAGCTGTGCGCAGGGTTTTGGACACAGAGACAAGTTTGGTGTCCAGGTTTGGTGTGACCGATTTTCCTTCATGTTACCTGTACAACTCATCGGGACATATCTCTAGACTCAAAGTGTAAGTGTTTCATTTCCTTCATATGGCCCTGTAGCAGATATAGTACTTCAGACTAATGTCATGGATTTTTCAGGACTATATTTTACAATAAATCATGAATTAAACCCGATGCGTAGATAATTTCGGAAAAAAAAAAATCATAAGACAAGAGAAGTATTTGGGATGTTTGAAAACTAATGCTAAGCTTTAGCTAATGCGTATCACTTTTAATAAAGCTCATACTTAAAGGGGTCATATGATGCGATTTCAAGTTTTCCTTTCTCTTTGAAGTGTTACAAGCTCTTGGTGCATAAAGAAGATCTGTAAAGTTGCAAAGACTAAAGTCTCAAATCCAAAGAGATATTCTTTATAAAAGTTAGGAGTCAGCCACGCCTACCTAAAACGGCTCGTTCTAACACGCCCCCACGTATCTACATCAATATGTGGAAATATTAGCATAATGTGCATGCAAAGAAAGAAGGCGTGGTTTCAGGAGCACAGTAGTGTTGATGCAGCCATGTCAGGGAGAGCTGTGTGTTTCAGTGCGAAAGCAAAAGCACTTTATTTGGCCTTCCGGAAGTAGATGCAATTAGGAATCATTGGTTAAGATTTATTTACAGCAGAACAGCACAACCCAGATGTTTGAATTTGTGCAACACATTTTATGGACGCCATGCACAAAGGCTATTTCTAAAAAAAAAAAAA
>NW_015552571.1:215174-215555 GCF_001515605.1 Sinocyclocheilus anshuiensis
GACCGTTTCGTGAACCTAGGAGAGGAGGTAATTCTGACTTTGCTTTGACAATCTGGCGCTTCTGAATCAGCTACTGTTTTGTTATTAGTTTAAGTATTTGCTATTGACTGTTCAAATGCGGAGTTTTGCGCAGCGCAGAGTAACACGTCGTGTGTGTGTGTGAGGGGAACAGGGTCACATCACAGGAGAGTGAACTGCCTGTCAGAAATCAAAAAAAAAGATCAGTACCCCTTATACACCAAATAATGAACTTTAAAATAGCATCATATGACCCCTTTAAAACTATCATATTAAAGTATTAAAGGGTGCAAGACTTAAAGTGGTCATATGATGCGATTTCAAGTTTTCCTTTCTCTTTGGAGTGTTACAAGCTGATTGTGC
>NW_015552571.1:215565-221782 GCF_001515605.1 Sinocyclocheilus anshuiensis
CTGTTTTGTTATTAGATTAAGTATTTGCTATTGACTGTTCAAATGTGAGTGAGTGAGTGAGTGAGAGTGAGAGTGAAAGAGTCACATCACAAACACATACCAGCTTCATCACTGTGTCTGTCACGCGACTCTGTTCCCCTTTCCGGCTCTGTCTTTACATTTATTTTGAAAGATGAAGCTTGCGATTATGGTAAGGGGCGTTACATTTCCGACGAGTGCTTGCGGTGTTCGGCCAATCACAATGCACTGGGTCAGCTGGCCAATCAGAGCAGACTGCGCTTGTCGGAAGGAGGGACTTTGTAGAAAACGAAGCGTTTGACAGAGGCGGGGCATAGAGGACCTACAATAATGTACAGTATTTGAAAAATAATGTGTTTTTTGAACATTAAAGCATGTCAACATATTCTGTTACACCAGATACACAAAATAATGATCTTTAAAAAAGCATCATATGACCCCTTTAAGATTTTGGCCTGGTGTTTGATAAAACTGCTGAAAAAAATCCCATAGACTTGTATTGGAGGGACTGAAATTACACGGTTCACCTTTAATCTCTCTTTCATAGTGCATTAACATGAGTTAGAGTCGAGGCATTTTACTCTTAGATTCTTATAATTAAGCATTTAGCATTTGCCTGATCTCGTCTTCTCAGTTTTATGATCATTAGCCATTGCAGGAAAAATCCCGCAACATCTGGCCATGTTAATGAGACAACAGAATTTTAATACATGCAATTATTCAAGATCACAGAGCTTTCATAATCATTTCTAACCAGGAGCATAAATCAGAGGTTTGCTGGCTTTGTTATGCTTATTTGAGAAAAATAACTTGGCATGGGTGTGGGGCCCTTTAGATGACAAAGGCAAGAGAGAAATGATTTATGGTTGGTTTATGTTGTTTCCGTCCTGCTTGATGGTGTGCATGGGTGTGTTGAGGGGGGTTTTAATCTTCTACGGCGAAACAATGGTGCTCCTTTTCTGCGTTTCACCTGCCAAGCAGTCCCTGCTCTGCAGAGCAACAGATGGCGTCCCGTCAGGTCTGAATGCGTGATTGATCTCGTGTAGCATGCTCAAAAACATAAGCACACATGCTATCTCCACCATCTCGGGTCCTGGTGGTCTCAGAAGCGTGCCGTCAGACCCTGGGGACCTCAAGCTTCGCCCCATCTCTCCGGTGAGGGTTGATTGAAGCTTGGGTAGATGAGGGAGTGTGTGTCCTCCTGTGCTGGAGACGCAGGAATGCACAGTGGTGTTTGATTGCCAGGGTTAGTGAAGAGGGTAATGATCAGTAATGACATCTCATCAGCACACCACACCCACCATCTGTTCATCTGAGGAAGAAAGGTGAATAGATGATAGTAGAAAACAGGAGAAGAGAGACATGGGAGACAATTTCTAGAATTGTTAAAAAAGGTTACTGTCTCAAAAACGCATCTAACTTAGTGAAATAGTGGTTTGCAAATATGAGTATATCAATGTCCAATACTGATAGACTGTATTGGCTCAATGGCAGATATAAAGCCAATTAATAAAATAAGATCAGTAAAAAATTTTGGCAACACTTCGGTTTAGAGACCAATTCTCACTATTAACTAGTTGCTTATTAGCATGTATATTACTAGCATTTTGTCTGCTTATTAGTACTTATAAATCACATATTAATAGCTTATTCTGCATGACCATAGTTTACATAACATACCTAAATTTAACAACTACGAACTATTAATACGTTTTATTTTTATTTATGTAGCGCCTTTCCAGAGCTCAAGGAAACTTTACAATAAACATCCAATAGGTGAAGATAACAAAAAAAACAATAATACAGAGGATAATGTCAGACAGAATACAGGAAAAAAAGGGAACACCGGACATCAGAGGACTAATATGTAGATAGGACAGAATTGTATTAATAAGTAGCAAATTTGGAGTTTATTGAGGCAAAAGTCATAGTTAATACTTAGTTAATAGTGAGAATTGGACCTTATATTGTGACTTATTTATTTAAAGTCATACTTTTTTCAGCAAGAATGCATTAAATTGATCAAAATTGACAGTAAAAGATTTGTTACAAAAGATTTCAATTTAAAATAAATGTTGTTCTTCTGAACTTTCTATTAATAAAAGAATCCTAAAAAATCCACATATATTAAGAAATTTATATATATATATATATATATATATATATACAGTGGGTACGGAAAGTATTCAGACCCCCTTCAGCACCTGAGTTAAATATATGAGTGTCACAGCAAAGGGTCTGAATACTTAGGACCATGTGATATTTCAGTTTTTCTTTTTTAATAAATCTGCAAAAATGTCAACAATTCTGTGTTTTTCTGTCAATATGGGGTGCTGTGTGTACATTAATGAGGAAAAAAAATTAACTTAAATGATTTTAGCAAATGGCTGCAATATAACAAAGAGTGAAAAATTTAAGGGGGTCTGAATACTTTCCGTACCCACTGTATATATTTAATAAAATAAATGAAGTCTTCGTGAGCATGAGAAACTTTTTTTAAATGTTTGAAAAATTGAACGGTATAAAAATGAAATGAACATTTATACTGTAAGTGAAACATTGTCATTTCTGTACCACTCCATTGACTTGTTTATTGTTTGTTAATATTTTATTTATTTTGGTAATATTTACTTAAAATTCATGTTATATGAAGTAATATGAAATCTGAAATTTATACTGAAAAATACTAGTGCTTTTTTCATCCATCCATAAGGCTGTCAGTATATTTTTGGATTGACACCAAGGCAGAGTAATACTTCAGTTATTCAGCAAAAGTAAGGGTACCCTGTTTCATCCCTCATTATGAGAATTTCTGTGAAATTCAAAATATGAACTAAACAACAAATCTCAAAATGTTCAAACAACAGTTGATTAATCTGCCTAATATATTGATCTCTCTAGTCACAAATGATTTCCCCTCACTTCCTGTCTATAACTCTACTACCAGCTGTAACTTTAAAGCTATGTCCAAAATCACACACTATCAAAGTATGTAATGCAGCTGATAATGTATTTCTTGACCCGTTATGTTCTGTAAGTATGCATCTAATTTGAATGCAATCCGGACATGCTACATCTGCGCTAGTTCAAATTTCATCTACTTTTTTATAAATACTGACATACTACTTTTGCATACTAGATTGTAGGGAAGTAGGTATATTTGGATGTAGAGTGACCCTACTCTAATCCAGACCCAAACCTTAAAGGGATACTCCACCCCAAAATGAAAATTTTGTCATTAATCACTTACCCCCATGTTACGGTTGAACCACTGATGGCAGATGGACTATTCTGACGATGTCTTTCATACTTTTCTGGACCTTGACAGTGTCATTTACTTGGCAGTCAATGGGACAGTCACAAGCCTCCCGGTTTTCATCCAAAATTGTGAATAACATTAATATTTATATTAATGTTATAATAATAAAAAATTTAATCTAAATTGTGTTCTGGAGACGAACTAAGCTTTTATGGGTTTGGAACGACATAACGACTTTATTAAACATTTCGTCTCCTCTATGTCTCTCCGCATCACCGCAGCGCCATTTTGGAGAATATCTGTTGAACGCCAGCAGCGTACGCTATTCTGTGTCAGCCGTGACACAAAGATACGTTTTCTACGTGTATTCACGCTTTGATTTGAACGAAAACCAAAGCGCGGCTGACACAGAATTTTTCTTTTAATTCTTGTCCCAAACTGAACTGATTCAACAAGCAGCAGCTCTAAAAACATGGACTAGTCTCAGCTCTTCTGGAGTCTGGCAGACATGACACCTACTCCACATTCTTTTGTCACATGTTTTCACACACTTGAGGTTATGTTTAGTGGTTGTGCGCCCTCACTCCTCTTTCTGCTCTTCCATCAGACTCAATGAAGCTCGTACCTTTTACTCATACGCCCTTCAGAGGTTGCCAGGGGTAGTGCGGACAGGCAAACCTCAGATTCCCATCACTGATCTTATCAAGAACTCAACTCTACAGGACTGGAGGCCATTTAACAAGTTAGTGCACACAAACTTACATACTTAGTCATTTTATTTTCACATTTAGATTTATTTTACATATTGATGCATCATTTAAATTCAGTGCATTCTTGTAGCTCAAACAGTAAAGCATGGCGCTAGCAACGCCAAGGTCATGGGTTCATTTCCCAGGAAATGCATGAAATGATAAAATGGATACTTTGTAATGCAATGTAATGTCAGTCGCTTTAGATATAAGCATCTACCAAATGCATAAATGTAAATGCAATTAATGTAACAATTATTTACATAAGATAAATTCACTGAAATGTTAGAGGATTTCAATTTTGCAAGCATTTTTAATAAGTCTTATTACACTTAACAGATCAGTAGTTCATGAATATTCAAATATGGCCATACTTGAACATTTATTAATCAAAGTTTTATTTAAGTGTTGCAGAATGTAATAATGTTTTATTCAGTAATGATCTATTGTAGCTGAAGTCTTAACAAAATGGTTTACTGAATCATGTGGACTCTCTCATGATTTAAGTTGTGCACAGTTGTAATCCTACATATATTTTTGTGTGCATTCATGTAGGACACGCGTTTATATGTCTGATTTGGAATCAGCGCTGCATTACTCTCTGCGTGTAGAGCTGTCTGGACACATCAGCATCAGTGGAGATGATCTGATTGCACTCAAAAAGTACATAAATGTACTGGCTAAGGTGAGTTACATCAATACACACAAGTCGTGGCCTAATGGTTAGAGAGTCGGACTCGTAACCCAAAGGTTGCGGGTTCGAGTCTCGTACCGGCAGGGATTGTAGGTGGGGGGAGTGAATGTTCAGTGCTCTCTTCCACCTTCAATACCACGACTGAGGTGCCCTTGAGCAAGGCACCGAACCCCCAACTGCTCCCCGGGTGCTGCAGCAAAAATGGCTGCCCACTGCTCCGGGGGTGTGTTCACGGTGTGAGTGTGTTCACTGCTGTGTGTGTGCACTTTGGATGGGATAAATGCAGAGCACTAATTCCGAGTATGGGTCACCATACTTGGCCACATGTCACATCACTTCAGTTCACAAAACAAACCACTAGAGGGAGATACACTGAACATTTCAATCCAAGATGTGTTTTTTAAGCCTTCTCATAGAGCTTTTCAGTGTCTGTAGTCTTGAATGATATTATAAGAGCAGTCAGGTTTTAGAAAGTACAACATATGGTCATATGGGTGATTTAGGGTGAAAATATATCAGTACTTGTGACAAACATGGTACAGCAATTGAAATATTGCTGAAAATATTTACATAGCAGCAGGTTACAAAACTGCTAAGGTTGTTTAGATTAATTTCAGACATTTAAGGACACATCCAAGATATTCCTGTTCACTGCTGTGATGTTCTGTTCAGTCACATCCTTTTTCATTTTCTTTTCATATTAAAGGATTTGTTCGACTCATTTGTTTTTACCATATTCTTTTTTATTTTTTGAAAATGATTTAGGCTGGGATTGCTTATCTTAAAAAAAACATGCAATGCATATAAAAATCCTATATATATATATATATAAAATTTATAAAATTTATATGAAATATTACAAAATATTAAATTACTCATTTAAAACTATTTTTTTCAGATTCACTCAATTCTCTATTCCCTGTATGTTCTCTACTGAGCCATGCTCTACTAGATCAGACGCATGCCATGGATCTCTTTGATGAGGTCTGAGACAATGACCTTTCGCTGGCTTTGCAGCGGTCCAGCGTAGCTCTGCCAATCTCTCTGATTATTTAGGGCTCTCTGGGGAAGGTCTACACAGATGCCTGGAGGAGTGGCAGGGGCCCTGGGCAAGCCTCCCATTAACTGTGGTTAGTTTTGTCAATATTCCCGGCTCCCTCTGGTATTCCAGCCTTTGCTGGGCCTCTTCAAAGTGTCCTTGCTGTTTTTGGCTTGCTCTTTTGAGCTGCCTTGTTAAACAGACACGTTGGCTGCATTAATTGACACTCTGTGAAGAGGAAGTGTTTAACCCCACTAAAGCAAAGCATGGAGAGATTAATGGTGGCATGGAGGAACAAGCGCACACACACACACACACACACACACACACAAACTCAAGTGTTCTGAGCTGAAGATCTGTACAGTGGCTTGAATGCTAAACACAGTTAGTTTGCTTACAGGTTTGGTACTTTAGATTAAGATGCTTAGAATGCAGGCAGACTGATGTAATGGGATAAT
>NW_015552571.1:221792-224354 GCF_001515605.1 Sinocyclocheilus anshuiensis
ATGGGATAATCCTGTGAATGTCACAACCTGCCCTCTCATCCTGAACCTTCTCCTGCACCAGGAGCCCACAGGGGAAAAAATAGACTTATATGTATGTACAGTCCCATTCAAAAGTTTGGGGTCAGTAAGATTTAAAAAAAAAAAATAATAATAATACATTTATTTAGCAAAAATTTTTTTTTGAAATAAACACTGTTCTTTTCAACTATACACATGTATTCATTTGTATACATATGTATACATTTGCATATTTGCATATATGGTAGTGTGTATATGTATGTGTGTTTTTACCTAAAATCTCAAATTATGAGCATAGATGAACAAAATGTAATGAATTCATGTTATGACCAGTACTAACCAGTACTAAATAGTAAATATACTGATGGAGTTTGATGCAAAATGTTTTCCTCGGTCACACTGTTGCTCAACGTATCTGGGTTTGCAGCACAATCCGGATTTGTATGAATCAGAACATGTATTTCAGGATTAAAAGAGTGGATCTTGGAGACATGAGAGCATTACAAAGAGGTTTTAGGATTACCCATCTTTATCCTGCTTTCTTGAAAGAGGCTTCCTGCCACGCAAGAGGGAGAGAATAAAACAAGGATTTAGAAGGCAATTTGAGGTCCAGATTCAGCCGTGACTCCATCTTTTATCCGAGGCCACGGTGTCCTAAATGACTGACTCTGCATTTCCTGTTTTCATTCTAACAACTTTCAGAGACCCCTATGTTGGTGGACAACTAGCACCTGCTGTTGGGTAGTGCTGTGATAACAGGGAAACAGTTTAGATGGCTTTTACATGGCCCACTTGTATATGTGTCCCAGAGGGTGAGATTAAACGGGGGTCTTCTTCAGGGCTGGGCCGACAGATGCCTTCTCTTTTGAACCTCTGCAGAGAGAGAGAGAGAGACTGTGGTTTTCTCGAATGCTGATACTAATCGGATTGGAGATGACATATTGCTAGGGTGAAGTGGATTGTCATGGTCCGAAGGGGAGGAAGAAGGGAGAGCAGGGGGTGGGGGGCTGAATCAGTAAGGACAGTGATTGGAAAGGGCTGTTTGTGGTTAGTGATCTATATCCTTGCTTTGGTAGATGGAATATGCAGAGGCTGTATATACTCTTACACAGCATGATTGACAGTGTACTGTTGGAAAAACTGTCTGAATAACAGAGTCTCAGAAAACATTGTCTTCTCATGAAAAGATAAACACTACAGCAGACACTAACAGTATTAAGACACTCAAGTCTTAAAAAGACTTAAAAAGTCTCAACGCAATTGCATTAGATAACAAAGTATCTTGGCATCTGCAAACAAATGACTTTTTAGAGCCATTTTTGCTATTAACGTTAACAAACTGGGTCCAATTTTTCGTAGATGTGTGAAGTCAGTTCCCCTCAAGTTCACATAGGTGTAGTTCAACACATTTTGACAACCAAATGCAATAACAAAACAGCTCGTTTTATTAGTAACACTGTACAATAAGGTTAAATTCTTTATTATTATTTAATGCATTAGGTTTCATGAACTAACAAAGTGACAGTATTGACAGAATTTATGAATCTAGGTCAGTGTTCATTTATAAATGCACTGTTCCTAATTGTGAATTTGTGTTCAGTACTATAATACATTACTTTTAAAAAGTTTAAAAAGTAAAAATTGCTATTGTGATATTTCTCTGAAGTTAATGCGACTTGTTTGATATTTTGATATATAATGCAATGGCATGCATACATTTTACACTACCGTTCAGAAGTTTGGGGTTGGAAAGATTTTTTTTTTTTGATGATCACTATATTTATTTGAAATAAAAACTAATAATGTGAAATATTATGAGTTAAAATAACTATTTTAATGTATTTTAACGTAATGTATTCCTGCGATGGCAAAGCTGAATTTACAGCATCATCACTCCAGTCTCAATATGCTGATTTGGTGCTCAAGAAACATTTCTTATTATCCATGTTGAAAACATACTGCTTAATATGTTTGTGGAATCCTTTATTCAGGGTTCTTTCATTAATAGAAGGCTCAAAAGAATAGCATTTATTTGAAATAGAATCTTTTGTGACATAAATATATTTACTCTCACTTTTCATAAAATTAATCAAATTAAGGCATCCTTTCAAAAAAATATCTTACTGACCTCCAAACCCTTAAACGGTAGTATATGTAGTTAGTGTTGTTTTTGGCGGCCTGTTTTAATTTTAGTTTTAGTCTAGTCTTTGTGTGAAACTGTCATTTTAGTTTTTATTAGTTTTAGTCACGTTCATACTCTTTTTAGTCTAGTCAAGTTTTAGTCAACTAAAAGTCTGAGCATTTTAGTCTAGTTTTAGTCGACGAAAACTGATGACATTTAGTCTAGTTTTAGTCAATGAAAATTGTATTTTAGTCTCCAAATAATGTTTAATCCTAGAAAGCTATTATCATCAGAGGACACCTGAGCATAACGGTTAGCAGATCAATGACTGAGAGGGCAGCGTTACCAGAGTTGCCCATTTACCACCTTGTTACAGCACAGTAGGGCTATTGCAGACAGAAACAATACTGTACTACATAGAT
>NW_015552571.1:224446-254383 GCF_001515605.1 Sinocyclocheilus anshuiensis
CCGAGACGACTCGTTCTTCCCGAGTCACATTAAAGATTCGTTCAAAATGAACGAATCGTTCAAGAACGACCCAACACTAGCGCAGTGTGACCTGATGCAGCCTCTGAAGCGAGACACAGGAAACAGAAATACTGCAAAATAATAATAATAACGAGACGAAATAACGTTATAACATTTCGTTTCGTCTCGTTTTGGTCAACGAAAATGAAGAGACATTTTAGCATAGTTTTTATTTTGTAAACCACATTTAGTCTCATTTTTATTCGTCAACAATACTGCATTATACATTTAATTATAGTCATCGTCACATGACCAGCATTTACGTTGCGTCTCGTTTTCGTCACGTGATAAAGGGTCGTTGACGACGATATTTAGTCATAATTTTCGTTGTCGAAAGCAACTCTATATGTAGTACAAGTCTTGCCCGAGTGTCTAAATACTTTGAGGAGTGTATATCAAAATGTGTGAGCCAGTTCACAGCATTCTTGTCTTTTTTCAAATCACACTTTTAGTTCTCCTTTACAGTGTAAACCAGCTCAAATATAGAGTCTATCATGATTTGTCTGTTTACTTTTTCTTGCAACTCTTAAACAGACCTCACAGTATGATTTCACGGCCTTTCATTCACTAGCTGCCAGAACCCCTGAGAGTTATTCACATCGCCTTTGTTGTTTTGATTTGCAGCGATTCAGAACAGAGTTTTCACCTAGTTTTGCACAATGCCTTTTGTATGAGCAATCCCAGATTACTCTCTTCAACACCCAGGCCTGGTAATGAGCTTTTCACACTAGTTAGAGGCCAGACCAGCACACAGATCTATTCAATGACACACACACGCTCAGAGAAGGACTAGACTAGAGACTTTCTCCTTTTCCCACCTGCAGCTCTGATTAGCTTTCCGCCTTGGCTGCGTTCTCAATGGCCGAATCTCCCAGATTAAGGAAACAAATCAGAATGGAGTGGGGCGTTGGGGTTAAGTAAATCTCCGCAAGGCCTTTTTAAGTGAGCTGCGTTTTAATAGAGATCCTGTTAGAGGGTGATGAATAGAAGGCCGCACCATGCTGAACAGATGGCCACAGGAAAATTGAAAAGACGTAAGAGCACAAATCAAAGAAAGGTGCACCTCTGGGATCCTGTGGAGCCTCCCCACAAACACACACACACACAGGCCTTGGCCTGCACTAATGTGACTGTGTTTATGGGGCTGTGACGGAGTGTTAGCGTTGGCTTTGTGGCCCCAGCTCAGACACAGAATTGTAAGGTCAGCACTGGCATCCGTCCAGAGCCATTGAATCTGTCCATTCCCTCGTGCCACATGGCTCAGGCTGGTCATTACTTCACTGCGCTTCCAGAGACTTCCACACAAACACATTCTTTAACACTATTAAATTTGCACTGGTATAAGAAAGAAGCATGTTTACCAATAGCAAATTCCGCATTGCTTTTTAGTACTAAAGAACAATGAAAACGTAATATTTAAATATTTTAACTCATTAATTCATTCTATGTTGTTATTTGTGTTCTTTGTTTTTTTTTTTTTTCATTTAAAAAAGCAAATTTTAATATAATAATAATTGATTAATTGGTCATGGAATATTTATATTTTTAATTGTTAATGTGTCATGAAATAATAATAATGATGATGATGAACATTATTAGTAAATAATACATTATTTGAAGCTGTTTTAAACCAAAGAAACAATGAACACAATATATTTTAACAAGAAATAATAATCAAGAATGATTGCCTAATAAATAATAATAGCAATAATAATAATAATTATTATTATTATTATTGTTGTTGTTGTTATATTTTTAATGTTTAAAGTGTAATGAATAATAATAATAATCACAATACTAATAGTAATGTATTATTATTATTATTATTATTATTACCAACATTTTATAATGGCTAATGTGTCCTGAAACTGTGATAAATATATATTCATCTTTAAAGGGGCATTTTCTCACTGCTTTCCCTGACTGTAAATCTTCAGAGCATTGCAGTGTGCATTTTCACTGTCACTTAGCGTCTTCTAGTAGCACATTAGCGAATCTAGTGATCTCACCATTTGACAACAGCTACTGGTGCTGCAGAAATAGCTGTCACATTTATTAGGTTTAAAAGGACTTATGTAAATAATGAGATGTTTTAGCCTAGCCTGGTCCCAAACACAAGTGTTTGACTGTGTATGTGATTATGTGCTTGTTTTGTTTGTGTAGTATTTCCCAGGTCGTCCATCTGTAAAGAGTGCACTGAACACGGTGGACAGCTGGTTACAACAACAGAAGGGGTTGGAGATCAAATACAGTGATTTTAGAGATGTCCTGGACAACACTGTGCAGGTTAGACAAGCTTACCTGAGCAGAATATCTCAGAAAGAGCTTATGTTTTTTGTTTTTCATAATTTTTTTAATTTTGACTATAAATGATAAATGAGAATTTTGACAACCAGACATTTGATATAGCAAAGTACCGCATTTATTTGAAAAGGTACCTGAGTTTGTCAATACCTTGACGTAAGCATTTCTCCACTTAGACTTGGGTCATGAGGTCAGTGTATTGGGATGCTGTCACTCATTTATCTCAGAAAGAGCTTATGTTTTTTGTTTTTCATAATTTTTTAAATTTTGACTATAAATGATATTAGAAATGATAAATGAGAATTTTGACAACCAGACATTTGATATAGCAAAGTACCGCATTTATTTGAAAAGGTACCTGAGTTTGTCAATACCTTGACGTAAGCATTTCTCCACTTAGACTTGGGTCATGAGGTCAGTGTATTGGGATGCTGTCACTCATTTAAATTTATTAAAACGTATATTCGACCTATTTAAGTCATTGCAAGCACCATTTCAAGCAATGGCATTCAATATCATATCCAGCCTGCAGAATAATGCAGAACACAAGCTATTTGGAAGAATGTTTCAACTGTTTTTGCCCATACGATGAAAGTCAATGGGGTCCAAAACACATTGGACTCCACTGACTTTCATTATATGGACAAAAGACACTGAGACGTTTTTTTAAATATCTTCTTTTGTGAAGAAAGTAAGTCAAAGAGAGTAAATGACAGAATTTTCATTTTTGATTGAACAAGATTTTATGATGCTGTCATAATACTGAAGCTTGCATGGCTACACACAAACATACACAGAAGCAGTTAGTGACATGACATCATTAGCTTTTAGCCACCCAATCAATGAATCAATGAGGAAGTAGGAAGGTGTCCCATAAGGAAAAGGGCTGGTGTCATCAAGATAATCGCCTCTTATAGACACACCCACCAATCAGCTGCTGAGTGACTCTGCACAGGAGACTGACCAATGGGAGATCTGGATTAATTCCAAAACGGGCCAAAGAGTTTAATGCTGTTTGATATGGGCTTTTAATTATGCATGAATGGCAATTTGATTGAAAATGATCCCTGAACAGGTTTTATTTCTTATAACAGCCATACCTGTTTCAACTGCAGTATCCACCTCACTTCATTTGAAGAGTGACTGAAAGGAAAATTGATTGACTTCAATTGATTCTTGTTGTTTAAGTGAAACGCAAGTCAATTGAGACTGCATGTTTGTATGTGTGTGTGCTTTTAGACGAGTGACGCAGTGTTGCCTGAGGGTGTACAGTGGGTGGGCTGCCAGGGATCTCAAGCCCATTTCCGTGGATACCCCTGCGCTGTTTGGACCCTCTTCCATGTGCTCACGGTGCAGGCTAAAGAAATGTCCAGCCCAGGTACTATTAGTGTGCACAGCACCTTAACTAGACTGTTAGTTATGTAGTAAATGCTCCCTTCTTTTCTTGACGTGAACCTACAACCTTGTGGTAATGAAATGGCATTCGCCACCCATATTTCTTCTATAATATGATATATATCCGAGTGAAACAGAGTATTAAATGAGAAAAAAGCGGCAAGACTTAATTTTATCCATTGGGAATTAATATTAATGTGAAAAGTGTCTGTTCTATACCAGAATTTGCAGTCAGCTGTGAAACTAAACATGGTCAAAAAGGAAGGTTGTTTAATACTTTTGATGAAAGAATTTTCTTTGCCGTAATATGCACTGATGTCTCCAATAAGGTCCTGTTTATACGAATGCGTTTTCGTTTTACGAAGGCATTTTAAAATGAAAACGATCCTCGTCTACACTGGCGTTTTCACTATGTTTCAGAAACGATCTCCGTCCACACTACACAACCAAAAATGCATGTCACGTGACCATACATGCAGGTAAAACAATGAGCATGATGTTATTTGTTTGCATGGTCATCAAGGATACGCTGAGTGAATGTGGGCAGCCACGCCATCATTTTCAAAGTTCTCCGTTTTGGTCCGTTTACACTGAAACGCAACCTCTCGAGTTTTCAAACTAAAATGGGGTCTGCTTTTTTTTTTTGAAAGTCTCTATTTTCAAGTGTCGAAAACGCCGAAGTAGTGTAAACGGCAGGCATAACCGTAGCAAAAGTTATGCATTTTAAAACAAAAACGCACTAGTGTAAGAAACAGTGTTCCTGTAGCTCAGTAGAGCGCACCAACATCGTTGGTTTGATTCCCAGGAAACTGATTAAATGTATATCATGAACGCAATGTAATGATTTGTTTAAAAGCATCTGCCAAATGCATAAATGTAAATGTGAATGTATTAAAGTAAAAAAATATCAATTTTGACTTCATGACGTTTGAATGATTTCCGGCTTTTAAAAAGCAACATGATATTTTAGAAATGCAATGTGCTGAGAAGAACAAATCAATGAAACATCAGGTCGCACAGTCTGATTTGTTGATCTTTGATTTTGTGTGTGTGTGTGTGTGTGTGTGTGTGTGTGTGTGTGTGTTTCTGCTATAGACCTTACATATTTCAGACTTGTGTACTGTAAGTGGTCTAATGAAGCTCAGACTGAATTCTGTGGCCCATCTTGGCCTGTTGTTGACCTTAAGAGCTGCCATCAGCTGCCCTATGTCACAACCTTCAAGGCCCTTTTGAGATGGATGAGCCCTGTCTATTGTGTAAAGAAGGCCGACATGCATCTGTACTGGGCTGTGTGTGGCCGTCTGTGCATTCCTCTAGCATGTTTATAGTGCTTTTTGTTGAAAAATCCATCTTTGCCCCATGCAAATATACACAAGAGTGTCATGTTCCAGGAAACCAGTGTGTCGCTGTTATTCTTAGGCCTTGTTTTGCTGCTGGAAAAGTAATTGTGTGTAGGTAGAAAAGAGGGATTTGTTTAGATTATTGGAATCTGAAGGGTTAATATAAGACCCAGTGAACACAGCTTCTCCACTCACACTTAATCCAGCAGTTTACAGTGGGACGGAAGAGAAGCGGAGGGGGCATCTGTGTGTGGATGCGTGTTTGTGTTTGTGTGAGCGGGTGGAGGGGGGTCACGTAACCTGCAGATGGAAGGCCAGAGACGGGGTGTCCATCTGTCCACTGGCAATGCTCTGGATTATGTCCACCAGCTAAACACAGAAAGAAAGAAGTGTACTAACCACAACACTAAAAGAGTATTCGGGGTCAAAACTGACCTGTCTACCTCTCCTGGTAACTGCAGTGACTTGTCCTCAGAATGTGTTGTGTTTGAGACAATAGATACTCAAGAATTAGTGTAAATTAATCTGGGGCCCAGAGGCTGGTTAGTTAGTGGAATGTTGTGTGTCTGAATTAACAGGTTACTACATTATTGGATAGATTACTGATGGATTTTCATCCATTTTTAACCAATATTTAACTATTTGCTTGTGAAGATACACAGAAGGTCAAATATTATGGTATTATGTACTTTAATATATTTTTTATGAAGCCGTTATTGTAGAATTATGCCTTATTAGAACTTTTTCATTATTTATGCTCCAATAAGTTATTAAATTACTGTAATATCACATATGTATATAATATTATCAAATAAAATGTATTTATTATTATTATTAATGCATGATATTGTAATATATTAATAGTTTGACATATTTCATACGCTGGAAGTTGGCAGTGCTTCTTTTCTTGCAATGTCACTTTCATTCTTTTTTTAAACTTCCTTTTTTTGACCATTTCCTCTTTACTTTCTTCTCTTTCTCTCTTGATCTCAGACCCTCAGGAAGTGTTGCAGGCGATGAGAAGTTATGTCAGCAGTTTTTTCGGGTGCAGGCCATGTGCAACTCACTTTGAAAGTATGGCCCAAGAGAGCATGGATCACGTGACCTCGCTGTCCACCGCTGTCCTTTGGCTTTGGTCTCGCCACAACCGGGTCAACAACCGTCTGGCAGGTTAGTATTTTCAGTGTAAATAAATGTTAAGTGTTAAAACACATATGACTAACACTTAACGTGTATACAGTGGCCCCAAAAAGTATTTGCATAGTGGTTTTTTTTCTCCACTTAAAATTGGAAAAGCATACTTTTACATTTACTGTACTAAAAGCACTTTTCTGATAAATTTTTGCAATTACTTTTAAACAGTTGGTGGTGTAAGAGTGACTTTTTGTGGAAGTGTGAAGTCAATTCCCCTCAAGTTCACACAGGCGTCCTAACAGAGTAACCACAATAAGTATGGACGTATGTTCATGTGACCAGAAAGTGCCACAATATTTTTTGTCTACATTTTAAACAGTATACCTACCACTTAAAAATCTAGTAAACCGTTTTCTTGAAAGGTTTGTTTGCAGTATATTTCTGTACAATAAATGCCACTTGGTATGGCTTTTTTTGAGTGTGTCCAAATACTTCTGGGGGCCATAATAATCCAAGGATATTATTCAGTCCTGTCACTCCTGTTCATAGTTCAAGTAGGAGAAAAGAAGAGAGCACACCAGGAGTTTTTTTCCCCTCTCCAGAGCACCAGTGCAGCTTCTTCCCTTTAAATCCCTTTAATTCGGCGATCCTCTGGGCAGACACCAGCTGTCCTGTTCTCTTCTATCCGTCTATCTCTCTATTTCTTTCTCTGTCCAGTTACATCCATCCCTTTTTCTATTTCTCACACCTTCTGTTGATCCCCATTTTATTTTATTTTTGAAATTATGCTCATTTATTATTCAGGTAGGAACATTGTGTTTTGTAATCTTACAGTTTTTAGTTCTAATTCCCTAGTAAAAGTGAACATATTTGACATTTCATAAATAAAAATCTTAGTTATCTTTCTGACTACTTGTCAGCTTGCCTAGCTGTTATGCATAAGAGCCATAAAGGGAGTTAGTTGCCTCTCTTCACACTTGCTTAATTCATTTGTTTGTCATCCTTTTGATGTCGCCTGCCTCTTTAGCGTCTGTCCCTTTTTACCAGCCACGAAGTCATAAATAATTGGACAAAAGTCCCCCATGCGTGTCCCCCTATGGCTCTTCTGTGTCCCCTGGTCCCCCGTCACTTCTGCTGATTAGGTCTCACTGTCTCTCATGTCCCAGGAGAGTCATTCCAGCCGCTTGACAATTGATACAGCAACAGTGTCTCCTGCCTGGGGCACGCGGCCCTCTATTCCCCAGACGGCCGGGACAGCAGGTGGCACACGCCACGCCGCCAGCATCAAGCCTCCCTCTGCTTTGTAATCTCTGTCCCAAGTAGCTAACACAACGTGTGTGTTTCTGTGTGTGTGTGTGTGTGTGTGTGTGTGTGTGTGTGTGTGAGGTGGGTGGCACTCTCCCCTCCTCCTCCTTTGCCTCCGACACCCTTTATTCCTCTCGGTTCCCAAGATGGACCCTCCTCCTCCTGATCGTGAGCCTCTTTAGTAGTTCCCTCCCACCTCGCACACACAGAGCTAACCAGGCATGAATAGTGGCCTATTAGTATCACTGCTGCACAATTAATTTAACTGGCATAAAGGCCCAGGCAACAAACTCAGCCCAGCACTGCTGCCACTTGTCGAGGGAGGAGAGGTCTACAGAAGGAAGACAAATAAGTTTACCTTTGTGAGCTTCTTTATTTGCCCACTCACTTCTGTCCTGGCTTATTGCATACTGTGATGTATACTGACTATAATTTTTTTTAAATGGTATGAGAAATAGTATGCAGTATTCAGCACATGACCTAGCAACATTGCTTGTTTAATTTAGCAAGTGCTGCTAATTAGTTTTCTCAGAAACAAATGTTTTTGTTTTTTAAATTTTTCTTTGACCTAAAATCATTATTTGATCCGTCTGCCAAAATTAAGGAACAAATTATAAAATAACACAATGCTGCAGTGTTCTGTGTAGTTGCTAGGGCATTACTATGTGTTGATAAGGTGTTCAGAGAGGTTTTTATTGAGTGGCTTCAATATATGGTTGGTGATTGCTAGGGTGTTTTTTAATGTGTTGCTGTGTGGTTGCTAGGTTGTTCTTAGGTGGTTGCATACTGGCTCAAGTGAAAAAGCCTACCCACAAGTAGATTGTAACACTTTAGATTATGGAACACTATTCACTGTTAACTAGTTGCTTATTAGCATGCATGTTACTAATATTGGCTGTTTATTAGTACTTATATTGCACATATTGATGCCTTATTCTGCATGATTGTATTCCAGATCCCTTAACACTTTACAATACCTTTACTATCTTACTATCAATATGCATTAATTAGGAGTTTGAGGGAAAAAATCTTTGTTAATAGTGAATTTGTGTTACCATTAATACTTATGGCTATGCTAAGTATACCCAATAGCAATTTAAAAAAAATCACGGTTGATTTTGTGCATTTGTCACACTGGAAATGGCAGGTCAAGTCAGGTATTTCCATTGTGACATTTTTCATCCAGTGTACATTGCTTTTATACTGATATTCATTGCATTTTTGCATACAAAAAAAATGAGTATGGTAGTATGGCATTCTAAACATAACTATTGTTCCCTCTTTCTTCCTCTGTCTTGTGCACTGGTTCTCTTGAAAATGCCTAGGAGAAGATTAGCCTATATCTTTGTTCAGTGTTGGGAAGGTTACTTTGGAAATGTAATTGGTACAGATTACAGTTACCCTATTTAAAATGTAATTAGTGTAACTATTTCAATTACTCTATTAATGTAACTAGTTGCATTTGATTACTTCTCTAAATTTCTAATGAATGTTTTCAACTCTTAATCTTTTTGTAACATTTAAAGCAGGCAGAGTTAACCTTACAGTAGTACTCAACACTGACTACTGTCAGACTTTCAAAATCATATATATTATATTGAATTATAATAATTCAATTTTAAAGCACAGCCACCATACTTTAAAACCTCTTTTTACTTTGAGATCATTCTGAGGTTAAATACAGATTTAAAATCATAAGATTTAAAGTTTAATAGCTATTATACTGTTTTTAAAATCAAATCTTTGTATAGCTATGACAGGAAACACTGGCATCTAACAATGCCTATAGGAAAAAAACAGTCAATCTTAAAAAATAAAGCATATACATAAACCCAAATAGAAGATAGAACAGTTATCGAATAAGCATTGTGTCCTATTCTGTGTCCTAAACTCCTGAAACATTGGTGTCTCATATTTTAGAGCAGTCAGTGCAATTTGGGAAAGAAATCAATCAAATCTGTATGTGTGTGAAAATATTCAGATGTAACCCCCTTTGTAATCATAACCATTTTCATAAGTAACTAACTTAATTACACTTTATTTTAAGGTGTCCTTTTATAATATTACTCAGTGCTTAAATGTATAATTACACTAGAACAAGGACACCTTAAAATAAAGTGTGACCTTTTTTCTCAGTAGCTGTAACAAAATGTAACGTTACATTTCCACTACATGTAACTAATTACTCCCCAACACTGTGTTTGTTTTGCATTCGTTTAGTCAGTCCTCCAATCCTCCCTTCATCTGAACACAGAAGCCCTGCCCACCCATCGGCACTCACATTCATTCCTGTTTACCAGAACCTGTCCCGCGTGACGGCTCCTTCTCTATTCACACGCATGAATATTAATGCACCGCCCCGGCAAGCTTTGTATCGATGTTAACAATGCTACAGCTGAAGTCACCTTTGTGCTGAAGGGCTCC
Organism: Sinocyclocheilus anshuiensis; assembly: GCF_001515605.1. Classification (NCBI taxonomy): domain Eukaryota; kingdom Metazoa; phylum Chordata; class Actinopteri; order Cypriniformes; family Cyprinidae; genus Sinocyclocheilus; species Sinocyclocheilus anshuiensis. Next base: position 234,409 of record NW_015552571.1, read on the forward strand.
ATGATTAAAAGTAAGATCTTCATAGGCATTGCATCACAGCCAGATATGAGTGCTGTCACAGAGCCATGCATAAAGACCCCTGGGTTCCCGTAGACACATAGTAAAATTGATGTATCTCTTATGTAAAGTGTGGTATGCAGAGTACATCCACACATGCATATATACATCAGATTAATCTACGTAAGAGATCGGGGGAGGGATGTAAACTAAATGCTGCTGCCACCTCTTGTAGTGTCCCGGCCACCCCGTGACATCCGCCACAAGCAATTTATTAGCGGATGCCTCCGTCTGGGGTGGCGTTTGGGGGTAGGGAGGAAAGGAAAACATCTGAGGGGGAAAAAATAGTAATTCATTAGAGGGAGAGCTGCAGCCTAGAGGTGCTGGCTTTCATATTCAATTTGGAGATGGTGGCATGTTCATAGGGGGTGTGAAGAGAAGAGGCCAGTGTGTGTGTGTGTGTGTGTGTGTGTGTGGATGGGGAGGGGTGTCTTGTTCACCCCAACCTCATCTATTATCTTCACGATCCTCCCTCTGGGAGAGCCCACAGGTCTATTGATCATGTCTTTAGACCTGTCACACGCACACACACACACGGTTCACACAGCACCTCAAGGTTAGGCAAAATTCTGATTTTTGAATGACAGGAAGAGGAATTGCAGCAGAAATTCAGCAGATACTCAGCCTTTTTTTTTTTTTTTACTAGTCTAACTTAGTTTTTCTTATTTATTTTCTGATATGCAGAATCAGTTTTGTCATACAGATTTGAATCTACAAAATACTGTTTTCAGATACTTTTATAAAACTTTTTCTGAGAAAAGTGTTCTTCTCCAGGTTTTGTTAAGCTGTCAACTCAGAATTGATTAACGTGTCCTTTGGGCTTTTCCCACTTAACTTAACACCAAGTTAAATAATTAATCTTTTTAAAATGGGTTTAAGCCTGTTTTAAGCCTAAGCAGGTGAATCTCATGAAAACATGTCCAGGTCACATTTAAATGTAAATATATAATACATTTAATATAAATATTATTTATATTATGTATAAATGAAGCCTTTTTAAGCTTTTGCAGTGTGAAATTATTTTCATAACAATTAAGCCCATTTTCCCCTTTTTTAATACAAGCAGAAAATGTACTTTGGATTTTTTATTCCAATTCCAATTCTCATTTGATTCTTATTATTTTAATTATTATTTTAATTTTCCTGTAGTAGAAACAAAATGGTCTTTTATCTAAACCAGAATAAATTAAGAGTTGTACAAAAAATATCCATGATGTATACAGTAAATACTTAGCCATTTATTTCTATATCTATATATATATATATATACAGTATATATATAATTTTTTATATACTTGTTTTTTTTTTTTTTTTACTGTAATGAGGATGGGATTTCGTTTTTGTTAAAATAGGCTTAATTTTCTTCATACAAAATATAATTTCATACATACACACACATATATTTTTAATAAGACTCGAACATGTTCTTGAAAAAAGCAATATTATGTACATAACATGACTTCAGTGGCAGTTGTGATTTAGTTGTTCATTGTCAAAACTCGCCCTTTGATTTATGGTTGATCTGGTTTATAACACTCCTTTTTTGACTGTTTATGAAATTATGAAACTCCCCCTGACAGCTGTTTTTCTTATCCCACACAGGAGAACTCAGCGAGGACCCCCATTTCCCTAAGATTCAGTGGCCGTCTCCGGAGTTGTGTCCTAGCTGTCATGGTTTAAAGAAGACCGGTGAGCACAGCTGGAACCAAGAAGAGGTGCTGACCTTCCTCCGAAACTACTTTTCTTCAGCTCACATTCTAACAGACTACCTGCAGGACGAGACCCAGGCTCTCATCTATCAGAGAAACCGACTCACGGCAGCTCGGATGGAGAAAGAAGCCGGACGCGGGGCGGAAAGGAGAGCTCGAGAGGTTCTGGACAGCCACCCTGCCGAAGAGCCTCAAGAAGAAGAGCAGCAGGAGGAGGAGGAGGAGGAGGAGGAGGAGGAGGAAGAACCAGCACTGGAGGAGCAAGCTGGTGAGCCGTACCCTGCGGGGTTAGACAGAATGGGGGCGGCTGAAGCAGACAAGGCTGATAACCAGGCACCTTGGGAGAAGCCACAGCGGCCACAGTCCCAACACAAACCAAAAATTGTGGGAATGAAATTACGGGAGCCCCAGGAAGACATAGTAGACCTGGATTTATTTGTCAACCAACACTATAAAGCCAAAGCCCTCCGAGCTGCAGCCATGTCTGGCATAGTGCGACAGAGGAGTCTGAAGAAGGAGGAGGATGTGGAAGACCTCCAGTTTGAGGGAGGCTGGAGGGTGAAGCGAGACCTGGGAAGCCAGGAAGAGAACCTCGGTGCTGGGGTCGGGATAGAGCCGTACCCCAGACCCCAAAGCAAGCGCTGGATGTCCCTGCTCAGCGTGGGATTCTCCAGGCTGGATGTGAGCCTGTGTGTCCTGCTGTATCTCCTCTCCACCATGTGTCTGCTCGCCATGTACCTGTATTTCAAACTGAGGAAAAAGCTGCGACGTGCTAAAGTGTCTCTGCCCTAGAGCATCGCTCCAGTGCAAACTTTTACTTTTTAGCAGGAATGACCAACTCTTACAATCTGTGGCTACTAGAGAAACCGTCAGCTTCAGCGCCAAAGTATTGATGCACAGAAATCGAGAGTTTACAAAGAACTGTTTTTAATTTGATGGTAATTAATTTGGTTTTACAGACCCTACACTTGTCTGTGAAGGGCTGCTTGTGGTCTGTTTTTTTTTTTTTTTAACTCCAGTGAGTTTTTTTTTTTTTTAAGCATCTAGTGATGGAAAAATTATAATCGTAATTGATGTATTTTATTTGTTTATCGTACAAAAACAAATTTTTATATGACCACTCATCAAAGAATTCTAAAACATTTTATTGCATTCATAAAAGCACCAACCATTTTGTATAATTTCCGTAAAACAAAATTAAGATTTAAGAAATACTTTATCACAATAACATAGCATCTTTAACATGACCTTTTTTTAAGTAAAATAATTAAATGCATATTTTTTGGAATTTGGAACCCAATTAACTCTTACCGTGGTTATCATAATTAAAATATCTGTGTGTTTAATTCTTTTAATTTCACCGTGATTTTACTGCCTGTGCCTTTCTGATTCAATATTAGATTTTTTCACAAAAATATTTTAAGATGTGAATTTGCACCGCAGAGCAACTCTATACAAGTACCTGAAACAATAAGAATCACAGACATTATGGTTTTTGCCCATTAGATAAGCAAGAACTAAATATTCGTACTGAAATGGAATGCTTTGCTAGGTAAAATCTGATTAAAATTATTTTTTCTAAAAACATCTTTCTTGTATTGTTTTTAAAACTCTTAAAACTTCTGCCATGTTTTGAGATGTCTTTTGTGTTGTGTTTTGTTTTGTTTTTACAACTTTTTACATTTCCAGTGTCTTGTAACCTGTAGTTGGTGTGCAGCCCAAACTAACCTGACTGTAGACTGACAGTCACTTGAAAAAATAAAGGCAGGAATAAACTGCACTACTTTTTTTTTGTTTTTTGTTTTTTGTGCAAATTTTTGGCCCAATTTGCAGTCTGAAATTGCTAGTTGCAAAAGTTCAGGGCCTGTCTGCCTATACTTTTGGCACTCAGAAAATCACGTAGTGTATGATAGCTTCTTATTATAATTCCTTCAATTTGGAGGATTTCAAACATATTTTGGGTCAATTTTAGAAAACATTTGGTTTCATCATGTCATGATTCACAATTTTCTCTGTGGCCATTTACAAAGTCAGTAAGTGTATGATGCCTATTGTTTTAGTTTTAGACCATTCCCGAAGATTTTACTCATTTCTCAATCAAACCTCTGTAAAACACTGTAAACTTGACTATGTTCCATTCATGATATACCTTGACTATAACATCTTTCTCCATTGTATCATTTCTGAAGCCTGAGCATCGCTCACCCTATCAGTGTCGTGTATGTTTGTCTTAATGAATAGCTCATGTGTTGTGATTAAGGGTGTCTGGGGTGAGGAGTGGTCTGGAAAGGGGTGAGCGGGCCCACGGGTGGAAGAACAAGCCTGTTGCCATCTGGTCTGTTTTGCTAGCTAAATCCTAACAATTTCATTGGGATTATAGCAAGTGAGTAATCCTGCTTTCCTTTGGGTCTGCGGGAGATTACCACGGGGATTAGCCCCCACCGATAATAAACTTTATTAAAACGCAATCGGCTTTCAAGGCCTCTTCCCTCACACACTTGGAAGTTGGCTCTGCCCGGGAGGGGGTGGTGACCCCAGGGAGAGAGGATCTGAAGAGGAGCGCTGGAAGACAAGGGTTTGAAGTGTTCCAGATTACAGGCTCATTTGAAGGACACCATCGCTTGATCTTGAGCTTTAGGGTTTTCGTGGAAATCTGAGCTCTGTACTTTTGTCCCACATCTCTATCTGCTTGTCCCATTTTTTCCTTTACTAGATGTACTGTATAAACCTTTGTGTTGACAGCGTTTTGAAAACTGTTGAAAAGGAAAGCTCTGAAGTTCAAGGCTTCTAGCAGAGGACAAAGAGGATGAGTATACATCAGATGATCAAAAAATGTACTAGCTGCATTTAAAGGGACAGTTCACCCAAAAATCATCATTTACTCACCCTCATGTCATTCCAGACCTGTATGACTTGCTTTTATCTGGAACATAAGATATTTTGAAGAACAGCACTGGATTCCATTTGACTTTTTAATTGTAAAGACAACATGTTCAAAACATAGACATTTATTTTTTTGGGTGTAAACTGTCACTATAAGACCTATTTAAGTGAGCTGTGCTATTTTCAGTTTATTGGAGTTTAATTTTTATTTAATTTATTATTATTATTTTATGTAGATTGCCCTGTATATTATATCTAACTGTTTTGAATTGGCAGAGCTTTGTACATCCCAGCAACTTTGCGCATACACTGGTGAGTAGTACACAATAAAGTCATGGATTCTCTGTCCATCCTTGCTAGTGTTTCTATGTACAAATCAGACTTTATAACACATAATACACTTCCTATTCCCTGCCAGACCTGAGTGAGGGACCTGTTTGTGTGCCATGAGAACAATGGAACAAAAGCAACATTCCCAGCCCCCAACCAAAAGCAGCAGAAAGCAAGGGTAAAACATCACCTTGTGTTGCTAGTGTTGTGTTCCATAAATTAGACAATGCTGGGTTTTATTGCTGAGGCCCTCCAACATGTACTTTGCATGTTTATGGCCTATCGCATACTGGTATTAAAATGCTGGACAGGTTTGATACCTCTGCTGTCATACCACTCTGATTTTAATAATAATAAAGCTTCTGCCATAGATGTACACCGGGTGTGTGAGTGTGTATGCACAGTGAGAGTGAATTAATTCTGTGAAGAGAGGAAAAGGGTTAATATATGGTTCTGTTATTGTAGCTCATTTATACTCTGACCCCTGAATGCTACATTTAGCCCTAAAGCAGGAGCCAAACAGGTCAGATTAATCTCATTTTACTACCGGCATTCCTCCCCTTGTACATAATACATATTTTGAGATGCAGCACTCATTCCCAGCTTTAATGCTGTCAGTCAGAATGGACGGATGGACTGCTGACAAGCGAGAGGAGGCACAACATGCTAATCAAGCCCTTACTATAGTTACCAGTTGCACTTGAGGGAAGGTGTATTATATTATATTATATTATAAATAATGTTAATAATAATTGTATTATTCAGAATTAGAATTTTATATATTTGATTATATATTTATAATGTTTATATTGTATCTTAATATTATTTGTGTATTAAATTTTACAAAAATATAATATATATATATATATATATATATATATATATACACTGAACAAAATTATAAACGCAACAATTTTCACTGGGTTGTATTTAACCCAGCATTTTTTAGAGTGTAACATCAGTAAGGTGAGGAAGTGATGTTAGATTACATTCACTGTTCCAATTCATCCCCGAGGATTTCAGGTTTGGATTTTGTGAAGGTCAGTCAAATTTCGCTCAGTAAATAATTTCTTTATAAATCTTACACTCTAAAAAAATGCTGGGTTAAACACAACCCAGCGCTGGGTAAAATATGGGCAAACCCAGCGATTGGGTTAAACATTTAACCCAACTGTTGGTTGAAAACAACCCAATCGCTGGGTTTGTCCATATTTTACCCAGCGCTGCATGGGTTGTATCTAACCCAGCATTTTTTTAGAGTGTACTTTGCACACAGGAGCACCGTGATGCTGAAACATTAAAGATACATCCTGTTCAGGTATATTACATTATCGTCTTTTGATCCAATGCCATATGAAAGCAAGTAGATATATGCACAGCTTCTTGTCAGTGGCTGTGGATCTGCTGACTTGAGATCAGTGTGACTGGTCTTCATATACAGACTGCAGAATAAAGTGAAAAAGGTTGTCTGAGATCAGCGTAAGTCTAACCTCTATCCTGAAAGCTTACATTCTTCTCAATAAGATGTCAATAAGATGAGTTTGGATGGCTTCCAGAGCATGTCCATCAACATGCATTAATGAAGCAGAATGAACAGTCTTGTCAGCAAACACCGGAAATGTAATCTCCATGAAGATGTTTCAAAGATGTTCATCAGTGTTGTTCAACCAATTACATATTACTAGCTAAATGCCCTTCTCTTTTACCCCAGTCTGTCTTAAGTCACCTCAGTTTAAGATTTTGTAAATAAGAAGCAGGTTAATTATTTGGTCTGGATAAACTTACTGGTAATAATTAAAGGAATAGTTTCTACCAAAAATGAAAATCTGCTAAAAATGTATACTCACCCACAGACCATCTAAGATGAAGATGAGTTTGTTTCTTCATCAGAACAGATGTGGATAAATTTATCATTACATCACTTGCTCACCAATGGATCCTCTGCAATGAATTGGTGCAGTCAGAATGAAAGTAAAAAAAAAAAAGCATTATAATAATCCATAAAAACATTATAATAATCCATATGAAATAAACCACATGATTCCAGTCCATCAATTAACATCTTTGTGAAGTGAAAATCTGCATTTGAGAAAAACAAGTCTTTAAGGTGTTTTTAAACTTTAAACCATCACTCCTGGCCAAAATAACAGTCCATAATCCATAATAATGCTTCCTCTAAAAATCCATCGCCTGTTGTCCTCTCGTATCAAAAATCTACCAACATATTTGGTTAAAACGATTTTGGATTGTTACTGCTAATAAACAGTGCTTGATCTGTGCATATTTCTCTCCTGAATCAGACAAGACAGCTTTTTCTGGAGGAATCAATATTATGGATAGAGGACTCTTATTATTAAGCCAGAAGCAAAGGTTTGAAGTTAAAAACATCTTTCACGAAGCACATTCTGACGGCACCCATTCACTGCAGAGGATCCACTGGTGCAAGTGATGTAATGCTACATTTCTCCAAATCTTTTTCTATGAAGAAACAAACTCATCTACATCTTGGATGGCCTGAAGGTGAGACATTTTTCAGCAAATATTCATTTTTAGGTGAACTATATTCATTCAACATTATAGTGTCATGTAACAAATATTAGGCTCTATATAAATACCAATTACAAAGTGCATTCATGTTATCAGAAAACAAACAAACAATTAGACCTAGATAGACGTGCATGGTGTACATTAGTATTATTCAGTGCATATCTAATTATACTATTAGATGTGCACTTTAGGGTATTTTATTCAATTGAATAACACAATAAAAATCATGCATAAGTTCAGAATCACTACACTTCATGGGAGCCCACTTAAATACACATAAATAAAGGTATCGATTGCTGAAGCAAGTAAAAACATTACAGGAGATCCTTCATGGTTTAATGGTAAGCTTAAGGTGAAACACCGTCGCCTTTAATTGAATTTCTAACCTAAGCAGGATCTACCCCTTAGCCAATTATAATGTATTAGACAATTATAATGTATTATCTCTGACCTGGTCTACAATGGCCTTGCATTGTTTTGGAGGGTCATTGTTTACTTTTTAAGTTTTGCATGCTTCAGATTTACTATTTGATTCCATTTGTACAATTACACAATCATCCAGTACACCATTAAACATGCATTTTATTGTATTGTATGCCTATATTGTATTGTGCTTTGTATATTGCATACTGACTACTAGATGTATATATTGAATATATATTGTCAGTATACAATTTCTTGTATATCTGACTGATATAGCATGTTAACTGTCATTTTTGAAGCTTCCCACCAATGTCTCCTAAGTGTAACTTACTAAGCCAATAAACCTGAATTCTGATTCTGATTAAACAATGCCGAACCTCGTACTTCAACTAATTACGTAAATGGACAGGACCTGTCAAGAGACAATAACTATTCCCTAATAGAATTTGCCCCCAAGTGCAATTTAATTTTCTCTGTTGCCCTCTCTTGAGGTCTGTTTCTGTCTTTCCTTTGCAGGGAAAATGGGGGAACGGCTTCTGACATTGACGTCCCAGCCTTTATTTACTCTTTTCGAGGAATAGAAACCACCAGACTGATGTAGACAGGTAACGTTTCTGTAGTCTTTCTTTGTATTTGTGTAACGAAAATTCTATATCGACTTCCTGTGCGCTCGAGCGCTGTCCAGCTTGCGTAGTGAGCGTGGAAATGTACATGCCACGCGACGGTCGGTAGGTTTGCATGACGCTCTCTGAGACGTGATGTGCTTCTTTTAGCGCGCAAACATTTTTTATTTTCGTGTCGTATTCGATGAAGATTTTTTATATAAGCCCCCCAAATCTGGTTGAAAGGTTAAATAAGAAGGAAAAAAACATAAACAGATTACATTATATTGTCTAGGCCTTTAGACAGGTTAAATTATTTTTTTAAAGGTTCTTAGTATCTCCTTTTGTTTTGGTAGTGTTTTTGGAACCAACAAGAACAAGTCAATACTACATAACCAAAGATTTGTGGTCCTCTTTCAATTCTGATTCTGATTAAACAATGCCGAACCTCGTACTTCAACTAATTACGTAAATGGACAGGACCTGTCAAGAGACAATAACTATTCCCTAATAGAATTTGCCCCCAAGTGCAATTTAATTTTCTCTGTTGCCCTCTCTTGAGGTCTGTTTCTGTCTTTCCTTTGCAGGGAAAATGGGGGAACGGCTTCTGACATTGACGTCCCAGCCTTTATTTACTCTTTTCGAGGAATAGAAACCACCAGACTGATGTAGACAGGTAACGTTTCTGTAGTCTTTCTTTGTATTTGTGTAACGAAAATTCTATATCGACTTCCTGTGCGCTCGAGCGCTGTCCAGCTTGCGTAGTGAGCGTGGAAATGTACATGCCACGCGACGGTCGGTAGGTTTGCATGACGCTCTCTGAGACGTGATGTGCTTCTTTTAGCGCGCAAACATTTTTTATTTTCGTGTCGTATTCGATGAAGATGTTTCTGCGCATGAAACTGTCTGAAATGTTTTATTTGAACAAACAGCATTTGACAGGAAGGCTATTAGTCAGCATGGGAGAGTGAGAATTATTTGTTTGTAACTGTGTTTATAACTGTGTTTGTCAGCATAAGAACAAAATTCTCGTATTTGTGTGCAACAAATTAAACTTTAGAGATTGGCAGCTTCTGCTTAAATGGTGTAAATTACAGACAAGTACAAAGAGAGCGGTTATCAGAATCTGCCTCACTCCGGAGGTGGGTTGTAAACATGGACGTTTTAAATGTTGTGCATAATTATGTCATCACTATTTCTAGTAATGTAATTTAGTATTAAGATTTTAGGTCAAAACAACAAATAGAAACATTAGCCTATACACTATCCCATTTTGTGCAATTTTTGTGTACACTGGAAACTCTCCCCATCTGATTAGACATTCTTTTTCTTTCTTTCTTTCTTTTCTTTTCCTCCTTTTTTCTTTTTTTAAGATATGGATTTAGAGATATTTGAGTGGATTCTATTTATCAAATGAACTTTCTGATTTAGATGAATCTATTTAGCATTATAAATCACGTTATAGGCTAAACTATAAGCAAAATAAAATACATCTTTATAGGTAAATAGCTACATATTTTTCTACATTCTTCAACTACTCTCACCGGAGGGAATAGTTCATTTATGATAGTTATTTCACCCATTTATAATTATTTAAACGGATTGTGTTTCGTACGGATGCTTTATTTGATTATAATGACACGATCCTAATTTTACTTTCAGTATAGTTGTAATATTCACATGAATTTGTCCAAGTATAAGCTCAATGGCCTCACAGGAGGAGGTTAAGGGGTTGAAATCTGATCTCTTAATGATCGCGTTCAGAGACCTGTATTTTACTGATATGATGGAGCAGCAGCTCGTGGTGTCAGAATGCGGATAATGTGAAATACTGGCAGTAATTAAAGGTGCTCGGGTCAGCGGGAGTCGCACCCTATCGCTGAATTATAGTGCACAGGTCTCTCATTCCTCGGACAGGTGCCCTTTAGTGCATTTTATAGTGCCTTAAACTGAAAAAGAGCTGCGCGCTCGTGAAAACGCGTCCACTGTACGTGGATTCATGTATTTAATCGTGTGGCAAAACATTGAGCATTAAGAGCATTTGCTCCTCTGTTCTGTTTAAGCAAGACTAAATTCACATTTTCACTTGACCATCAGCGTAATTGAATAATCTGCATAATAACTCCTCGCCATAATCAAAATGAAAATCAAAAGCGTGGCCCAGGATAATTCCCGTGTCCACCATTGGCCCATGCAGAGGGACTCTGGTGAAGCTTGAGGGCTGCTGTGTTTGCCACCATTTAATCAGCTTGATGATCACTTTCATTTAACTAAATTACACTGGAGCCATTAAGCAAGACTGTGGACGGGGTTGCGTTGTTTAAAACTTGAGATAATCGGACTTTTATTTACATACCCCTGTAACATAGCTGTCCATGATTTATAATTTTATACACTTTTTTTTTTTTTTTTTTTACATCAGGCAAGCAAGATAATCAGGGATTGGAATGCGCTGTGTATAAACGAGACGATTTTATCTGTATTGGATGTTACTTTGTGTGCCTCCAGTCTCAAGTGGAAGGATTTAGATTATTATTGCTTTTCATTTATTATTAATTGGTGTTCTGAAATTTGGCATTAACCGGTTTCAACAAGACTGACCAGCAGACTGAGAGATATAAAATCAGTTAAGTGTTGTGTGTTGGATAGAATTGTTTGTTAGAAGGTAGGTAGAACTACATAATGCATTCTGATAGAACTGAATAGAATTATGAAATGATGAATTTCATGTGCCATTTGAAATAGCCTAAACTCATTTTTAAGAATATTTTATAAATAGTATTTACAGTTTATAAAATGTGTATTTCTGTTTACAGAAAACTACAAATTGCAGTAGCCTATATGCACAGTTTTGTCTTTCGCGCATCAGCCGTTTACCGTAGGCTATCTTCTTGATTATAGCGTCTCACAGATCTTGCATAACATATGTTGTAATATAAAAAATGTGCTTTTATGTAGGCTATTTGTAAAAATGACAATGAGAGGAGTGGGGTATAAGAAAAGAAACACTAAAGACATACGTGATACGTGGAAAAGCAGCCAGACTGACGATGAAGAGACTGAAGCTTGTTTTCATGAAGCGGTGACTGTCAGAGCTCGCGAGCTCACGCGCCGCATTATACTGTCCATGAAGAGAATTGGAAGTGAAGATTGAGTTCATCTCGCTTGAACTCCGCTCTCTCCGGAGGGAAAAAAGCTCGAATGAAATGATCTTGTCAGGATCGACTGTGTCGAGACTGCTGATAAACAACGTAAAGGCTCACTTGAGTTTGTATTTTTAGCAAACGTATTCCAGGCACTGTTGAGTCGTGTGTTTGTCCTGCGAACTGTTCCGGTCAACAGGGCGAAATTATGAGAGCTATTTTCAGGCATTCAAAGTGTAGCCTAACATGTAGGCTAATGAAAGTATTAGATTAAAAAGAAACCAACTACTTTTAAATAAAATGTAAACTAATGTAATAGTGCACGGATGGAATTCATTATATATATATTTTTTAACAATTTTAACAGTATAAATTATCTTACAGTGAGTATAGCCTACATATTGACTACAAATTTTCTCAGGATGTGGGGATAATTAATAACTGTAATTCATACTCTTTTCTTTTTTTTTACAATTTCTTACAGTAAAAATGAAATAATTTGCATTTTATTATTATTAGTAGTAGTATTTTGTATTTTACAGTGTATGTTAAGGTAACGTACAAGCAATCAATTAACAGGGTTTACTAACATTTTACGTATTTTTTGTTATTAATAGTTTTACAGTCTAGCTAGGCTGTCTAAATAGGCTACAGTACATCCCAATATATAGGCTATATTCGTATAAAGCAACGCAGAAATGAAACTAGGTGTTAAATATTCACGTAGGCCTAATATTTACGTTACTTGCTTTACTGACCCCTGCCAGGTCACAAAATTGTTCAAAACACTTCAGATCCTGAGGTTTCAGTCGCGGCACTGTATTTATCGTCATCACTTCCTTATCGCTTTTTCCGCTCACCTGAGAGCTCGAGCCGCAGAAGTTCCCGCCCCTCTCGCTCCCGTCCACGCCTCCCATTGGCCCCCCGGGGGAGTGACGTCAGGGCCGCCCCTGCAGTGTGAATGAATCAAGCGGTTTGTGTGACACACGGCAAAAGAACGCACGAGCGACTATTTCACGAGGATAACCACAGGCGCGAGGACTGTAAAAGGACACTATCCGGGGAGAAAAATTATTTTACGCACATCTGAGATTCCCCGACCTCCGCGAGCGGGTGCATGTGCGCGTTTTCTCGGACTGGATGAAAATGATGCAAAGTGCGGCTGTGTTGCCCGGCGAGAGCGCGGTGAAGGGACTGCCGGACATCCTCGGAGTGTCACTGCAACGTAAGGGCTTTTTCTTCTGTTTATATTGATTAGTTCATCAGAAAATTGACAGGCCTCCTCCGGGCGTCTGCAGGCCACCACTGTTGAATAACATGTAGCCTAGCTTTTAATTAAACTATTTATACGCGAACCACTATCTGGGTGGTAAAATCAAATCAGACGCATATAGCTTTATTATTATTTTAATCTAAACAGTTTAAACTTTATATATCGCTAATCAGAAATTCTGATCTAATCTCGAGCATTAGATCCCAAATATTATTTTGTGATGAGCACTGATGAATGTTCTTTTTGAATATGGTCTCTCTGCAACAGAATTCATGCAATAGCATCGAAAAAATGTGTCTGGTGTAAGTGTAGATTTATAATCTCACAATGTAAATTTATATATAGCCAGACTGATTTCTGATTAGTCAGACTATTGTTAGATCGCACAGCTGGCTAGAACAGTTACATTGCATGTTTTTAACAAGTTGTGTTGGTTGTGGTTGGGAACAACAGTCTAAAAGGTGCTAGAAACTAAACAAATTATATAAATAACATGCAGCCTAGGTTTTAATTAAACTCCTTATACGCGAACTACTATCTGGGTGGTAAAATCAAATCAGACGCATATAGCTTTATTATTATTTTAATCTAAACAGCTTAAACTTTATATATCGCTAATCAGAAATTCCGATCTAATCTCGAGCATTAGATCCCAAATATTATTTTGTGATGAGCACTGATGAATGTTCTTTTTGAATATGGTCTCTCTGCAACAGAATTCATGCAATAGCATCGAAAAAATGTGTCTGGTGTAAGTGTAGATTTATAATCTCACAATGTAAATTTATATATAGCCAGACTGATTTCTGATTAGTCAGACTATTGTTAGATCGCACAGCTGGCTAGAACAGTTACATTGCATGTTTTTAACAAGTTGTGTTGGTTGTGGTTGGGAACAACAGTCTAAAAGGTGCTAGAAACTAAACAAATTATATATATATATAAAAAATGCGATTTTCTATAATGCAGTGGTTAAATGGGGCTGAGTGTATCCCATGTTATTTGTCACAATGAAATAGAGATTATAAGACCATCTAGATACCGTACATTAACATTTAATATTAAAAAAGGCATTGCCTATTATCTTCGCATCTGGTCTTTATTAGTCGCAAATTAATCTGCGTCAGGCCTATATAATCTGATCTCACCATCAAGATGGAATTTGAATTGGATAAATTCCTGACCTAATTATTCACAGTCGTGCTTCAGAAATGTACAGATGGACCTCATCTTGTTTGAACCAGACTTGGTTTCTACCTCTTTCAAAAAAAAAAAGAGAAAACATAATTTTAGTCACTAGATCCGTGCATAATAAAATAACAACGGGTATTTAACTGAACACTGATTAAAATGCTGGAAAATAATTTGAAAGAAAACGAACCACTTTATTTGTTCATTCATTTGTTAAAGAATGGCCAAAAGGTTAAGTAGGCAATATAGGTCTGTCAGTGGCGAATGCTTAATTTAATTAAATGATATAGATTAAAAGATATTGCTACTCAACCCCCCTTGGTGTATAAATGATGGATTAAGTGAGGATTATTTTAAGAATAATCTGTTCTTGCGGTATGGATCTAAATATTATTTTTCAAATGAATAAGGTGCTTTTAAAACAACATATGGGTAATTTTTTTTTTTTTAAGAAAACATTCGAAAATAGAAGCCTGCACGACAACAAGATGTAAATGAGAATGCGTTGAATGATAAAACAAAGATTTAAAACCAGTATCAGACGAAACAAAAGTTAATTGGTATATTTCAGATGCATACGTTGAAGTTAAAGGAAGGCATGTCGTGGTAGCCATCTTTTAATTGACTGGCTAATCAAATACATCCTTAAGAGTAAATGAGCGTTAAAACCTGAAGACGGTTGAGTGAGTGAAGCTGCGCTGGGCGCTGTTCCTTCAGCACCACACACACACAGCACTATCAGCACAGTCATTTCAACGGAACAAGAATGTAAAATGCTACGGTAAAAATAGTTAATTACCTGTAAATTAACTTACCAGAAACGGGAACATAACATTATTTTATATTTTAAAATACTATAGGATATACTGAGGCAAAAATATATTTAACAATATATTTAACTCGTACAATTTTACGGTAAAATATTGTGTTAGGTAAAATTGTAAAAACAAACAAACAAACAAAAACGCTTGTTATTTTATGAGTAAGGGTCATTCACAGAATCACATTTGTTTGCATTACGTTTAAAATGTGTGTGTGTTTGATGATATTTACATTTATTTTATGTATTTTATGTTACAGTGTTGTTTAGGTTTACCGCATTGTTTTAGTGTTGATGGTGTTTCGTGGTTGTGTGGATAACACTGTTCTCTGTCATTGTGATATTATTGGCTATGGTTGCTGTAGAGGTCAGTTTTGATGAACTTTGAGACATTTGCCGTACGTTTACATGAAACATAAAACGCTATTCACGTGATTACGCATTTTAGCACCTGCTGAAATCAAAATGATGTCTTTGATAAAAATACTATCCTCTTGCGTCATATTAGAATCCTGGCTTTTGTTGAATCCATTAAAACAGCACGTGTGAGAACTTGCCGACAGAAAGAATAGAGGATCAGAGGTCAAATATCGATATTAAATGTCACGATATTGTGATTTGAAGAAATTATATCGAGTATTGCTCTCATTCTCTGAACGCTTAAACTGGTTTCCTCTATTTTAAGGAATAAGATCAATTGCATTTTATTTCTGTTTGGTTTTAGATTTCGGATTTGTGTGTTTGTTTTGTTCGAGCACTTGTTCTTGAGCAACAGTAATTGAAGTGACAGACTGTTTCTGTTAAAGAATCGATGGACCAGTTATATGATTTCAATCTCAATGTCCTCATGTCCTCGCCTGTTTTCTTCTGGGATATTGATTATTTACCAACAAATGGACATCTTTCCTCACCTGTCCAGCGTTTACAGGTCCCATAGGTTGTCTTGTGGAAGGTAGCCTACTCCAAATTTACTTTCACAATAATCTCTAACGTCCGTTAATCACTTACTAAGCACTAACTATTTTTTAATATTAAATAGTATTTGTTTAACAATTTTATACAAGTCTTATTTATTATAACAATTCCATGCGCATGCTATTATTAGTAGTATACATTTATTAGTTTTTATTCTTGTCTTTTTCAATGCTGTTGTCATAATTCTTTGTCAGTTTTTGTGATGTCGTTTACTTTTTACAAATATTAAATGTTAATTACATTTTTAAAAAGTAGAGGTATCCTCAGTATTTTCCCCATCACTATTAGGGTTTTATTTCATTTTACTTTAACAGAAGGTTGTACGTTTCTTAATAATGCACTCGAGCGGAGTGATGCTAAAATTATTTCGAGTCAAGCACCTTGCGATTAATTTTTTTTCATGTAACTTATTTAAAAACTTTAAATAGTATGATCGTTGCTGCTTCTATAGGCCTACCCCAGAATATTACAGATCAATAGCTTTTTCAATTAAATGAATATACATAAAGTATGAAGCGTAAATTCACGATATTTCTGTTTATTTGAATGTGCAATACCTAAAGGGCTGTCCAGCATTATATAATGCAACCATATTTGTTATTGACTTCAAATTATTAAACCTATTAGAAATGTCAGAAAGTGTTACTTTATATAAATATTGTTTAAACCAAGTTCAGCATTTCTGTAAGCACATTTCACCCAAATCGCTTTCTGTGCGTGTGTTTCTCCAGAAATCCCTCACTGCGCAGGCTGCAGTCAAAACATCCTGGATAAGTTTATTTTGAAGGTGCTGGATCGACATTGGCACTCAAAATGTCTCAAGTGCGCCGACTGTCATGCGCTCCTGGCAGACAAGTGTTTCTCTCGCGCGGGGAATGTCTACTGTAAAGAAGATTTCTTCAAGTGAGTCCATGTTCTCTTGCACTGTTAGCATTTACCTTTCCCCACCATCAGGTTATATTTTATATCAATGTTTTATTCTCTATCTATCTATCTATCTATCTATCTATCTACTATCTATCTATCTATCTATCTATCTATCTCTCTATATGTCTATCTGTCTGTCTGTCTGTCTATATAGTCTAATTTCTCTGTTTTATTCTTGTTTAATACATTTTATGAAGCTAAACAATAAAATCAAGGCTGCTATCATAAATACTTTAAGCACATACTATTGTTGATAAATGCAAAGCAAAATGTGATGTGATTATGAATATGAATTCTTTTTAGAATATGACAAATAGAGATCACATAGGCTAACTAAACAAATAGAAGACAGTCAACCTTTACTTGTCCTATTAAATAAATGCATATTTTAAGTCATTAATGGCGCAAAATCTTATGTAGGCCAGTACATCATTGTACATAATATGATGAGAGATGTTATTTAATTTCTGTTCTATGCTGGACATTGTTTCGGTCACTATATTGGCTGCATGAATTATCAAGGACTGGAGAACCAGACTGTTTCAGACAACAGCTTTGTCAAATCTCTTCACACAGAGGCATTTCACATCTGATTCCTTGTGCTTTTTAGTGCTGTTTGGCACTAGCGTGTGTGTGTGGGAGTATGTCCAAGGAAAGGCTGGCACATAGATTCTCTGTCATGGTTAATAAAGTGCAGTGATTTTTCTCGTGTCAGGTTAGGAAGCACAGTGAGCTGGAACTCGGCCGCAAAGACCGCATGTTCCCAAATTCAATTCCCAGTGCTATATAAGAACTCAAGAAAGCAACTTTGCATTTTTTTTTACTCTTCTTCCCTGTGTCTTCCCTTTCTCTCTTTCTTCTTTTCTTCTTTTTTGCGATTGGATTTTCCCCTTGGCTTTAAGGAAGGAAATTAAGTTGGACTTTTATCCAAAACAGGATCAGTAGTGGCTTTTACCAAATCGTGTTTGAGAGGTTTTAATGTCACAGGCTTCAATGAGACCTAAAACGCTAGCAAGACTCAGAGTGGAGGCTAACTTTATTAGCAAGCCCGTGGGGACAAAAGGAGGGATTTTAATGTTAAGACCGTGGTGGTGCTGCTGAGGAGGATGGAGAGGGGGATGGAAGAGGAAATGCTGGCGCTTCACAGGCGAGGGGCGGGGGCTGGCCTTCCTGTTAATGTTGCAAAAACTTCACCTTGGTTAAGTAAAAGGAGGGTTTATTTAGTAGTATTCACACTGTGATTTACAGCCTATTCTGGCTTTATGAGGCATTCTGTATGTGCGTTTAGTGGTCCCTCTCTCTATCTCTCTCTCTCCTGTGAATCTCTCTGCCTCTGCTAGATTGATCAAGACCATTTGTCAACTCCAGGGACATGACAAGCACAAACAAAGATGCCTGCTATAGTATTCTGAGCTTTTGTAACTTATTACAGCCTTTGCAGTTATATATAGATTGCTTATGAAAATAGCCACAGTTAAATTCAAGATGTAATGATGTTTAATCCCTAAAACGAGTTTGGGTAACACTTTACAATAAGGTTTTAATTGTTAACATTGGTTAACAACATTAGTTAACTTGAACTAAGAATGAATAATACTTATACAGCATTACATAATCTTAACTAATGTTCATTTCAACATTTAATAACACAGCCCTGCAACTTGAAAAAAAATAATGCTGATTTGCAGAAAATGTAATATTACCTAATTTTGTGACACTGAGTTCAAAAATATCAATAAAAACGTTATTTTAATGTAATTTAAAAAATATGATTTATTATACATGATTATTTATATTCCATCACACACAGTTTTGTTCACAAAGAAGAAAACTTTTTCAAATGATATATGTATCAGCTTTAATGCACTCATCAAAATAACAAAAGGTAGCATTAACAATTATATATTTATATATATTTGATATACAGTATTTATATTTATATATATTTGAATACTTATATTTTGAATGAATTATCATTTGAATATTTAAAAATATTCTCAAAATGTATATGTACAAATTAACATTATTATTTATATACATGCATTTATATACTGTATACATGATTAGAAAATCTTTTTTTTCACAAAATACCATATTTTTCATATTATATATGTATATATGAGCTTTAATGCACTTATCTAAATAACAAAAGCAGTCAAATGTCAAAAGTTTCATTTTTAATGGCAAAAAGAAGTATTCAAAATGTATCATTTAAGTGGGAAAATATGTTCAAATACTCCATTTAATGTCAATGAACGTAAGCACACCTGTGTTACATAAACACAAGTTTATAAATAAGCATCTGTAATTTTCTGTCACTGTTTGGACGCAGTAAAACACCAATAGATGTAGAAAACATCTGCGTCATGTTTGCATTTTCTTCTGTTATTGGCCATAATTGTAACCTTGGAATATGGATTAGGCATAAAATAATGTCTTCATTATGTGAAAATCATTGAACAAATGGTTGTAACCTGGCTCAACAGAAAATAAGAATCATGTCTTTGTGGCTGCTTTTGCTGGTAATTAAGGCATAATACCTGAATTTGAATCTGTATCAAACTGAAGTGTCTATATTTGTACCTGCAGGCGTTTTGGGACTAAATGTGCATCATGCCAGCAGGGGATTCCCCCGACGCAGGTGGTCCGGAAAGCTCAGGACTTTGTGTACCACCTTCACTGCTTCGCTTGTGTAATGTGCAGCAGGCAGCTGGCCACCGGTGATGAGTTCTACCTCATGGAGGACGGGAGGCTCGTGTGCAAGGATGACTACGAAACAGCCAAACAAAATGGTGAGCTGTTGTCTTGAGATCGGTGTAAATCATACCTTCTGGAACCAACAATTGGTCCACTCCTCTTATGCAATATATATTGAGCTTTGTAACACATTTGTGTTTTAATTTGAGGAAGTATTTCTATAAAAGCAGTCGGAAGTCTATATCAGAATTACAGAAATATGCTCAATAAGTAATGCAGCAAATATACTTGATTGTTTTTACACAATGGCAAGTTAGGGATAGAAATAAAGTGCTAATCTTAACCATTGCTCAGTAAGTGACTAAGAGTTTACCTACATGAGGATTTCGACCCTCAAT
>NW_015552571.1:254393-254655 GCF_001515605.1 Sinocyclocheilus anshuiensis
AATCCGCCTTTTAAAATTTTGTAAGCAATTTTTTAAATCATGTCAATTTCTGTAATTTTATCATATATGATGGAATGTTTTAAAGAGAGACAAATCAACTTAAACCACAAAAAAATGACAAAACGGTGAAATGATGTTCCTAGAGAATGATTAGTTACGTTTTATTAGTTAAAGTCATTTTGCATGAAAAGAATATTTTGGTCACCAAATTCATAAATTAGAACATTGATAGAACATTGATTACAACACACACACACACACA
>NW_015552571.1:254702-256134 GCF_001515605.1 Sinocyclocheilus anshuiensis
TGTATATATACAGATAGATAGATAGATAGATGACTGACATTTTAATTAAAATATATTTTTATAACATATATTATTATTATTTATATACATGAGTTATGCCCGTTGCTACTGATCCATTAGAATAGTAGCTGTTTGCTGAACTGGCACATGATATGTTTTTAGACAGTGGCTGTGGTATATAGAAGCACTGTCCCAGACTCTGCCCACGTCGCTGGATTTTCTGTCCCAGTTGGAAATCATTCTGACAGCAAAGTTCAGGAGTGGAGATGGTGTAATTAACTTCTTCTTTTACAATTATACCGAGACACTGAGAGATCAGAGGAGGCAACAGGATGGTAGTAAGGAGACAAAATCATCATTAACTACAGTCTAGTGGGGTCTCAGTGTCTGCCATATTAAGTCTCTCAGTGATCTGACCTCTCATGGATCTGCCTCTGAAAGCCCCTCACGCTGTATTTATGGAGATTTCTGTGGGCTGTTGATTGATTATATTAAGTGATGCAATGCACTTTTACGGTAGGGCCCCAATAACTCGCACTGGCATGCCATTCTCAGGAGAGATTTATTCGCTCTTCCGCCACAGTGTGACAGTTTCAGGAGAGTATCGACTGGCCATGTGTGAGCACTTCCACTCAAAGCATCCCACAAACTCTTTACTCGTACCTCACGATAGATGAGCTCCTGACATTTTGCCTCATGCTTGAGAAATTTGCTTCACTTCAACAGCGAATCAGTTTGGTTGAATTTAAGTGGTTTTATTCACTTTTTCGAGTTCAGTTTAGTCCTGCTAATACTACCTTTCACCTTTATGCTTGTGTTTTTCATTATGACAGTTATTTCAGTTCATTTAGAAGTTGGTTATTTTAAATGTTATGAACTTCTTAGAACACACTTTACTGTTTTATTGCTTAATGGATCAGTAAAGACATTTTATGTTGTAAAAGACTTTATATTTGAAATAGATTATTTTATTTTTTTTTACTTTTGTGTCTTTATATATACATAATAAATATACACAGTACACACATATATTATGTACACAAAAACCTTTATTTTGGATGCAATTAATCGCAATTAGTTTTTTGTTAGGATAGGACAATATTTGTCCGAGATACAACTATTTGAAAATCTGGAATCTGAATTTTTATTGCTTAATGGATCAGTAAAGACATTTTATGTTGTAAAAGACTTTATATTTGAAATAGATTATTTTATTTTTTTTTACTTTCTATTCATCAAAGGATCCTGAAAAACAAAATGTGTCATGGTTTCCACAAAAATTACTACGCAGCACAACTGTTTTCAACATTGATAATAATAAGAAATATTTTTGAGCACTAAATCAACATATTGGAATAATTTCTAAAGGATCATGTGACACTAAAGACTGGAGTAATGGCTGTTGAAAATTCAACTTTGCATTTTAAAATGT
>NW_015552571.1:256659-263902 GCF_001515605.1 Sinocyclocheilus anshuiensis
ATTAAGTTTTGATATATTTATGGTAGGAAATTTACAAAATATCTTCATGGAACATGATCTTTACTTCATATCCTCATGATTTTGGGCATAAAAGAAAAATCAATAATTTTGACCCATACAATGTATTGTTGGCTATTGCTACAAATATACCGTGCTACTTATGACTGGTTTTGTGCTGCAGGGTCACAAATAAGTGGGGCGGTTTGACCAATCAATGGCAGCGCAGTAATGACAATTTTAATATGTTCTTCAAATTTGACTGTTACAGATGATTCAGAGACAGGAGCAAAACGTCCACGAACCACCATCACAGCCAAACAGCTGGAGACGCTCAAAAGCGCCTACAAGAACTCACCTAAGCCTGCACGACATGTGCGCGAGCAGCTCTCCTCAGAAACGGGCCTGGACATGAGAGTAGTGCAGGTCAGACTACAAGTCAGACTTCAAGCTTAAGTGTTTTATATGATTAAATGGGTGTCTTTACTGAGGCTTGTCTGTCCACAGGTGTGGTTTCAAAACAGGCGAGCAAAAGAGAAACGGCTGAAGAAGGACGCTGGTCGGCACCGCTGGGGTCAGTTCTACAAAAGCGTCAAACGCAGTCGAGGGTCCAGTAAGACGGAGAAGGAGAGCTCAGCCGATGATGCAGGACTCAGCGATAGCGAACTTAGTTTCAGAGGTGAGTCTATTTACATCTCCCACGATGCCTTGCTTTGTCTTTCTCTCTCTTCTTTTATTTCCCTTCATTCATTCATTTCCTTTGCCTTTTGAAAATATGCCACTTGGTGGATTGTTTGGAATATTCAATATTCATATTCAAATTGGTTCTGCTATGTGTTTTTTTTATGATTATTTCATTTTTGTCAACCCGTTTTGAGAACTCATAAAAGTCTAGAGCCGTGTTTACGAGAAATGAAAGCAGTGATGCACAAACTCTATAAAATTGGTGAAGCTTTTAGTCGATTAGAGAGGAAGCACACAGGGCCTTTGTTGTTGTTGAAAGAACTCCTCCTGTGCGTACGGAGAGTAAATCACAAATGCGCCTCAGATATTTCCAGAAGCATGTAACCCTCTTTTTTAAAAAGGATATTTATGAGGTCTTTGTCATAACTGCAATTCTTCTTCTATGTGTAAGAGCATCTATACACCACCATTCAAAAGCTTGGTGTCAGTAAGCTTTTTTTTAAATGTTTTTGATCAAATTTGCTCAGTAAAAATGGTAATATTGTGAAATATTATTACAGTTTGAAATAACTGTTTTATATTTTAATATATTTTAAAATGTAATTTATTCCTGTGATGGCAAAGCTGAATTATCCGCAGCAATTACTGCAGTCTTCAGTGTCACATGATCCTTCAGAAATCATTCTAATATACTGTGCTGCTTAATATTTTTGTGGAAACTATTTTCAGGATTCTTTGATGAATAGAACGTTTTATAACATTATAAATGTCTTTACTGTCACTTTTGATCTATTTAATGCATCTTTTCTAAATAAAATAATTTTTTTTAATGAAAACTAACTGACCCCAAACTGTTGAAAAGAAATGTACACAGTAAAAATTATTTTTTCAAAGTTTTACAAGAAAATTTTAATCCAGTGTTACTTTCCATTTATTTCTAAATAATTGTGAAATTTACTAGCGTTTTCTGAGTGAAAATTGTATCTACAACCATTTTTTTCAGTGTAGTTGTATTTTTTTGGAAACAATCTTGAAACTGATTTTGTCTGCTCTCTCCAACAGAAGACCAGATCCTGTCAGACCTTGGTCATGCTAACGGCTTGTACGGAAGCGTCAGAGACGTCACGAACGGCAACATGCTTAACGGGAGCTTCTCCCTGGAGGGGGGTGGGCAGCCATACCATGACCTGCGGGCAGGAAGTCCCTACGGCCTGCCACAGTCCCCCTCATCCATCACTTCCCTCCCAGGCCACACCCCGCTGCTCAACAACTTAGGTTTCAACATGGACGGCATCATGGGTCAGGGCGGTCAGCCCAATGTAGGTCAAGCTCTGAGAGCAATGGCCGGCGGACCCACCTCTGACCTGTCGACAGGAAGCAGCACGGGCTACCCAGACTTCCCCACCAGCCCTGCCTCGTGGCTCGATGAAATGGACCACTCCCAGTTCTGAGGTCAAAGGTCATAATGGAAAGTGCGGTACTATGGACAAGAAATTTGAAGATTTTATAGACATCTTTCCCAGAACTGGTGACGTTTGTGCGGCGAGGCCCAAAACGGCACCTACTTTAACACGGTGGCTTGACCTTGCTGAATGGCGCGCTGATACGAGCAACCCGCCGTGGAATGTCTGCGCTGTATCATAATTTTGTAACTCATATTTTTTCATTGCTCTCAAAACTGGATTGGACGATTTCCAGCATGAAATGGCGTGCAGCTGCGAATGGCATTCAAACCCCAGACCACCCTGGAAAAACAATCACGATCCACCACGTTTTTGAGAACAAGAGGGTCCATGCATGTTTCCGAATTGAGGAAGAGAACCGTCTGCGACGCACTTTACTGTATGTTCCTCCTCGACTGCACACGGCAGGCTGAATACGGGAAAGAGAGGAGCGCACCGAACAAGGAGAGATATTTAAACAAGTGGCACAAGTGTATCTTTCCTACTTACAAGGGTTTGGGATTTTAATGGTTGAAACTTTCTAAACGGCTCTACTAGAGATGGCCCTTCACATTAGGTCTGAAGAATAGATAAAAATTATTTTTAATAAGGATGAATCCGCATGCACTGCTCTGAGTTATCATAAAAATCTCTGTGTCAATGGTCCCTGTCCGTTCAATGTTTTTCTGTTAACTTCAGACATTTTGGCTCAAAATGAAACAAAATAAATAGTTTAAAAGATTAAAATTAAAGTTAATATTTATTTCCGGTACGGTCCAGTATATTTGTTATTGATAAGGTTTATATTACCATCAAAATACCTTTGTTTTTCAATTGCCATTTGTTTCCTACTCATTGCTCCATGAGCAAAAATGGATATCAGAGCAGATGACAAGTGGATTTCTATTACACAGACACAAGTACCTTAATGGCCTAACCAATTATTATCAAGCAAAACATGTGAAAGGGAAATTTACACTGTATTTTTTTTTCTTATTTGACACATTTAAGCAACAACTATGAGGATTTAGTGTTATTTATTCCTGTTATGGGTACCAATGTCAGTATTATGAAGAGTTGGATCATGGGAGAGAGTGCAGTGAGTTGATGTAAAACTACAAAACTGGTGATACAATTGTAAACATGAGGAAAATTTGTTGTGGCAAAATTTGGACCCACATAATGGCAAACTGAGTAAAGATGAAAGAGTGAACATAAGCTAACAAAGAGCAACATAGAAAAAAGAAAAATAACCATTCAGAAATAATGTTTTGTTGAATCTATGTTGAGTCTTAATGGCTGTACATTTTGTAAAGTCTCAAAAAGTGTCGACAGTCTTGTTTCATGAGCACTATTTATTGCTATGGATCTTTGAAAAAAAAAAAAAAGAGCACTGAATTTAGTCCTATATGCCTTC
The DNA here is from genome assembly GCF_001515605.1 of Sinocyclocheilus anshuiensis. Taxonomy (NCBI): domain Eukaryota; kingdom Metazoa; phylum Chordata; class Actinopteri; order Cypriniformes; family Cyprinidae; genus Sinocyclocheilus; species Sinocyclocheilus anshuiensis. The sequence goes on from NW_015552571.1 coordinate 260,200, forward strand.
TGTCCAATGGTATGAATTGTGTACAGTTAAATCTATATGGAGAAATAAAGCTGAATCGTCTTTGGGTTACTTCGATGTTCTTTTTTATTTACTTCACATGCTTTTATTGATCTTGAATGTAAAGTTAAACAGCTTAGTATAACACAGAATAGTTGTTTTTGTAGCAAATTATTTGATTTCCATTCAAAAAATCAAATACATTACAAATAAATAAAAAATGCTCTAATATATATATAAGAAATGCATAATGTCACAACACTGGCTTTGTGTTGAGCAACCTGGTTTGAAGTCGTTAAACTCAACTACTGATGTCACCATGTTTAATGATGTCATCTCAATTAAAGCTGGCATTTGCAAAATATAATTTTTTAGTTTTTAAGTGTTTATGAGGGGCTCTAGCTGCCTGGATTACTTCATTGTATTCGCAATATAAATCGCACAGGAGTGTTTTAATATTGAACATTTTGCATATTCCAAGCAACAGGTTTTTTATTGTTTTGTAAATTGGTGGTATTGTGCACGTCAACAAATCAATTCGTGGTTATTAACTACAAAAACATCTATGTGTATATATATTTTGGTTTTACGGGAACAAAGGAATAAAATTTCTGCAAAGCCCGGCCGCCACACACACACACACACACACACACACACACACACAAACATGTGGAACTTTCATCAGACGTACATCTGTTCGCCGGTTCCACACGCTCATCCTTCTGCTTCCATAGACTGGAGCAGATTGCTGTTTAGTCAAACCTTCCCTAATCCTCTAAATGTTACCTAATTGTAAACTGCTCTGTGAAATGAGGACAAACAGGCTGCCTGGCGTTCTCAACGGTCAGAAACACAACTGTGAGTAAAATACAACAGGCAAAAGATGCAGTACAATTTGGTCACGTGCATTTTTATGTGAGGATTCGATTTGTATGGGAATTAGGCATTCCATGTACCAAAAACGACATATTTATGTATGGATATATATCACGTATATAGCCTAGACACCTATAGGTGCAATTAAACGTTTGACGTTTTGTAGCTATGCTTTTCAAAACCACTGCATGAACTATTCCATTAGTTAAAGCGCATAAAGGCGGCAAAATGTGTTATCTAAAACAATAAAATTATAGTATTAATATGGTTAGGTTATATGTTAGACTGTGCTTAACTGGAAAACATGGGAGACGTATCGATTTAATGGCATGAAAGCAATATTTATGAAAAAAACGAAAAAAAAAAAAAATAATAGCAGAGAAACGCGCCACAAACAAGCTGATTTCACTCAGCCATTGATTGGGCTGCCGCGGCCATTAATGTACGGCCTTTAATAGTTCAGTCTTACAAAGATAAACAGCGACAAAGACAGCTGGGATAATTTACACGCCACTTACAGCACTAGTATACATATAAATCTGAGCAAATTCCTGCACTGTTGCTTTTGCAAAGATGACAAACACAAGCACAAATGCCATTATCATCGATCTGCGAGCTTTTATTACGAACTTCCTGAAGCCAACGATTCACCAGCCTCCCGGGTGAGAAGGAATTAATTAACATGCAAATAGTTATTCAGCCTAAATTGAATCTGGGCTGCATTTTTCTCTTGAGTATGATGCCGTTCACTGGCATCTTGTTTGGCATTTTAATTCAACAGCCATACAAATAAAGAAAGGGTCATTTTGCAAGGACAAACGGTCACGTGTTAGTATAACTGTAGAGGTGTAACTTAGTGGGCAGTATTCTCATTTGCATTTGATGTAATAAAGAAGCTGTGCTCAAACTGATAGCCTACTCAATGCACCAGAATGACCTCGGCCTTTAATTGACTGGAACTCATGTTTATTACTCGGCTCTCTGGAATACTTGATTCTGATTGGTCAATGCACCATCCAGCGGTTTGAAATATAGTAATATTCGGCGTCGCCTAGGTGCGTCTCAGTACGCTTACTTATTTCATACACTACACGGTTAAGTAGCCTACATAGTGCATATGTACATAGTGTATAAGTGCATAGTGCGCCTGTGAGTTTGCATTTTAGCTCTTCCAGTTCCATCGCCTCGAAGTCAGTGTTTTTTTTTGAATGGGTTTCTGGTTAATACATCAGTAAAACCATTGTTAACAATTGGCTAAATGGGACTAGGCTATAGAGGTTGTCGGTGACATTAAACGTAATTACACTTTTGGGTTGGTCTACAAAAATATGTCAGCCTACTACAGCCTTTTTTTTTTTTTTTTTGAGATATTAGTGGGATATTTTTCAGCATTTTTTGCTGGCTGGCAAATTCTAAGTGAGGGTGGAGTAACGCATTGCATTAAGAGTAGCCCTGTACATGCCATTCCATTTATAAGCTGGACAACCGGCTGAATAGAGAAAGAGATAGACATAAAGAGAGAAAGTGAAAGGGACAGACAGTGAAAGAAAGAAAGAGTGAGAGTAACAAACCTCCACCATCTGCCACTAATGGTCTTAGGGAAGCATCCAGAGAGGCGACTTGTAAAAATGCATAAACGTTAAGTAAAGAAAGCTGAGCAACATGGGACATGATTTTAGAGGAGTCCGTGTCAAAGTGAAGAGCTCATGGGGAAATTGAAGCACATAATGGAAACGTAATGGGCTTAGTGTCACTGTCGTGCAGACAAGCCCACGGAGGATGCCGTCAGCGGCATTGACCCTCCCCCAACTCCAGCGGATTTATGGAAATTACCGGAATAAGGGACAAACAGCCTTTACAAACAAACCGATACCATAATTCCTGCCCGTCTATGGAATATCTAAAGCGACAGACAGAGGATCTTGCTCTCGAGGAGGGATGCAGCTCTACGGACCCAAACCCGGCTAATGTTTCTCATTCCTCCACTTGAGCCCTGTTTTTATTCAATACATCATACTCTGAGACATAGTGAGCCCATTGTTTTTGAACAAATGTGTATCAGCTGTAGAGCTTTGGGTAAAATAAAGTTTGAGGATTCCTATGTGTTGGCGGATTGGAAAATGTAAAAAAAAAAACACTTTAAGTCACCCAGTGTATTTGTTGCTTTAAAGCATAAAAATTCAAATAAAGCTTCACCAACCAAATATTCAATGATAACAGAATGAAGACACTAATCAGAGGTATTTTGTGCTATTTACCCTCCAGAGACGAATGAGTAGAAAAACTAATGTACTATAGAATTGTGCTACATTTACTATTAAAGGAATAATTAACCCAAAAATGAAAATGTGCTTAAAATTTACTCATCCTCAGGCTATCCAATATGTAGATGAGTTTGTTCTTCATTGGAACAGATTTGGAGAAATGTACCAGTGAAATCTCTGCAGTGGATGGGCGCCATCAGAATGAGAGTCCAAACAGCTGTCTCTTTTTGGATTTAAGCCAGAAATATTAGTTTAAAGATAAATACCCTTAATGATGGATTTCTCCAAAAAAGGCAGCTTTTCGCTTCACAAGATGCTAATTGATGGACTGGAGTCATGTGGATTGCTTGTGGATTATTGTGAATTTCTCCAAATCTGTTCCAATGAACAAACAAACTCATCTATGTCTTGGATGGCCTGAGGCTGAGTAAATTTAAAATTTTTATGTACTGTAGCTATTGCATTTTTAAAGGGATCATATGATGCAATTAAAATTTTTCCTTTCTCTTTGGAGTGTTACAAGCTCTTGGTGCATAAAGAAGATCTGTAAAGTTGCAAAGACTAAA
>NW_015552571.1:264030-266717 GCF_001515605.1 Sinocyclocheilus anshuiensis
TTAAACACGCCCCCACATGTCTACATCACTATGTGGGAAGATTTGCATAACACAACCCAAATGTTCACGCAAAGAAAGAAGGCGTAACTTTGATTCTCGCTTTAGTATTGTTGCTGCCGTGTGTTTCGTTGTGAAAGCGAAAACTACTTTGTTTGGCCTTCCAAAAGAGGACGATATCCGCTACTTCATGTCTAGAGCTGATCCGTGCTGGTCGCTGAGGAAATACAACTTCAACTTCACGCTGTGGATCGCCGGATCGGCTTTCACCGTGGACGAAGCAGAGTCCAGGCCCGGGTCGTCACATGGTATGGTAGGGGCGAAACATTTCCGTCACACGCTTGAGGTATTCGGCCAATCACAACGCACTGGATAGCTGGCCAATCAGAGCACACCTCGATGAGCTTTGTAAAAATCGACGCGTTTCAGAAAGGCTGGGCATAGAGGAGAAACAATAATTTACAGTATGTGGAAAATAATGTTTTTTGGACCTTAAACCACAAACATTTCATTACACCAAATACACCAAATAATGTTATTTTTAGCAACATCACATGACCCCTTTAATGTCTAAACTGACAATCAAAAATAGGTTTTAATATCTATTAAATCAGGAAGAAAAGTTGTATGCTTAACAAACCTCAATTCCTTAAGGTTTTCCCCCAGTTTTGGAATCACTTACATAATTTATATAATAATCGGCACATTGCTTTACATCTACCATTTTTGGTAAATTTAAAACAAGAAGCAAACAAGTAAAAAATGAGACACCATTGTAAGTTTCCATGTCTTTAATAGTAACAACAGTAACACATTCATTGGAATGTACCATTCTAGGACGGGGGAGGACAGGTTGTCTGAACTTAACTGTTTGAAAGTATAACATCTGTGCTTCAGAGCCAAATGGAATCAATGATAATAGTTCTAGAATGCTGAACTGATTGAGTTCAGTTCTGGAACTAGTGTCAGTTTGAGAGCAGGCATGTAGCATTTGGATGAGGAGCACAGCTTGTATGAACTTTTAATGTGATCATGTGGGTTTGGTTTGATTTGGTGGAGTGAGATTTCACAGAGTGAGATTTAGCCTTTAGGAGCAGTGTACTGGCGCAGGAGAGAGGAGATAGAGCTAGACTCTGTCACCTCCTCTGGAAGAGAGCCTTCTTGATCTTTGATTGACGGGTCAGCTCCGGCCTTCAGGAGTAACTCAACTATTTCTGCAAACTCACAAGCTGAGGCTAGAGAGAGAGAGAGAGAACACAAGAAAAAATATAAATAATGTTGGGTATATTTGCATTTTTTTGCAAGGGAGTCAGTCAGACACACTGTTAGAACAGCACTTTAGCAGAAAATGTGACTTTATTTTCTCAAGTCAATTAAAAAAAAACTATATTAATTTATTCTAATAAAATTATAATTTAATACAATTTTACAGTAACTGCAAAATTATACAGTATATAAATGAATATAATATTTTAAGATTTTTTTTTCATAATTTAAATAAAATGATTTTATTATAGGTTGTTATAGGTAATTAGTTATAGCCATTATAGGTAATTAATATTTGAACAATAATAAAAAAATTGTTACTATAACAAAATGTCTTACTATTTCATTAAAGAAAAAAACATTAATTGAAATAATTAAATACTAATTATATATTCTAAATACTTATTACTTATTATAAAATACTTATAAACATGTAGTTTATTTTAGCTAGATGCCAAGGCAATAAAAAATAAAAAAAAAAACTGAAATAAAAAAATAATAAAAACTGCTTAACAAAATTACTAAACTTACTAAAACTAAAATGAAAACAAAATATTAAAATAAAAACTAATAATTTTTTTTTAAAAAGTATAATAGTACCTCAGTGATACTAAAATAACACTGCTACCAGTTCTTAGGTAACATGCCACCTTAAAAAGAACTTAATCCAGTCCTGTTTTCTCTCGCGTACACTTAAAGTAATTGTTACAGTACGTATGAAGACTGAATGTGTAGTTGAGCAGCACGCTTGCATTTGTGCCCCATTAGGAGGCTGCAGGGCTGGGAGGGGCGGCACTCCTATAACCCAGTTAGTGTTGCCTGCCACGCTGATGCAGGGACATTCCTCTAAGCTTGAGTGCTTTTTCACGTCTATGTCAACTACTGCCTTCTTTTAAAAAGGAGGGAAAAACGCTCTCCTTATTCTTTCTCTTAGGTGAGTGGCTGATGTCAGCAGGAAAACCCTGAGTGACAAGAGTGGCTTTTAACCTCAGACCCCCAAACAGGAGAGAATGAGGGAAGGGAGAGGGAACGGGAAAGAGTAAGCGTGAAGGAGAGTGAAAGAGAAGGCAAGTACAAGAGTGTTCTGAGCATGTTGCCATGTGGTTGATACTGTAGATTGTTACTAAGTGGATGCTCACTGGCCAAAGTCACAAGAGCCCATCTTAAAGGTCCCATGAAATGCTTAGAAACACGCAGTGTTACTCTGTGTTGACATCATTTTAACTGAAACAGGAAGACAGGACGGGACATATCAAGCAGCCCCGCCCCTTTTTAAAATAGCCAATAGTGTTTGTTTATATCACAGCTTGGGCTAGAGCCGTTCAGAGCCGTTGAGCTCCGTAAAACCGCATTTGACAGGGTATGCCAGCCACAATCTCATCCATATTGCTATAAAATATAGCATTCTGTGTAGAATTCAAATA
>NW_015552571.1:266845-317686 GCF_001515605.1 Sinocyclocheilus anshuiensis
GCTTCGGATTCTAGAGAGCATTTGATTGGACAGAAAGTTTGATGAGAAGCTGAAGTACGATGTGACGTCAAAAAAAATTGTTGAGCCGTTTTGGCGGAAGTGACGAACTGCAAGCTTTGAATGCTTATATCTTCTAAATGCGAATTTTGTCACTGTTTTGGAGCACACTGCCTTATAGATAACCTTAAGGCTAACATATTGATACTAACACCCAAAAAACTTTAATTTTGATTTCATGGGGACTTTAAGAGTGGCCAGATTTTTAATTGTCTCTTACGCTATTTAATAAAAAAAAATACAGTAAAAACAATAATATTATAACAGTTTAATAACTGTTTATAACTGTTTTATATTTGAATATATTTTAAAATGTTTTTTTAATCAGTCATCATTTACTCACCTTCATGTTGTTAGAAAAACCCATATGACCTTCCTTTGTGGATGTAATAAAAGTAGATGTAAAATGTCCAAGCTGCTTTTTTCTATACATTGAAAGTGAATGGTGATCATGGTTGTACTTAGTCTCCATTTACATTCACTGTATGGAATATCTCTTTTAAAAAGTCATACAGGTCTAAGACAACATGACAGATTTAAAGATAATTTTTGGGTTAACTGTCACTTTAAGTAGGAAGCAGAAAAGGAAAACATTTTGATTTTATTTTCTCTAGTCCATTTTTTTGTTACTGTATTTTATTTTCAGCACGCGTGTGGGTCCTTGGGCAGTAAAGCCCCTAGCGCCTCTGGGGAGCTGTAGAGAAGAAGAACAATTTACAGCGTGCAGTAAACCCCTCAATTAATCATGTGTCAGCGGCATGGCCCCACACAGGGAGAGGTGGAAATGAATTTTCATTCTGTGCTATTCGTCTCTCTGAGTTCATCGCTTATGTTTATTAGTCACTTTTTTATATCCCATCCCCCCATCATTTTTCTGCTCCCCCTCCCCAAGGGGTGCTCGTCTTCAGACGTCCACCCTGCCACGCGACCAACCTGAGGAGAGGACAGATGGCAAACACACACACACATACATAGAGAACAAGGGCCTGGAGGCTGCCCATGTGTAGTGTCACATGACAGAGGAACACTGTTGATTTCCTCTGGGACAACTGGTGATTATTACAGGTCCTATTTACCACACGTGTGGCTGAGGATAAATGTACCCATGCTCACACACATACACCTTCCTCCTGTAACCTGAGGTGAGGTGGATAAGAACTTCATTCTGAAACCATTTTATATAGATTTCATAGAGGGCAGCAAGGGCACATTAAATTGATCAAAATTGATTGTAAAAACATTCATATTCATGTTACAAAAGATTTATATTTCAAATAAATGCATTTCTTTTGAACTTTCTATTCATCAGAGAATCCTGAAGAAAAAAAATGAATCACGGTTTCCACAAATATGATTATGCAGCACAAATTTTTTCAACATTGATAAAAGGAATGTTTCTCGCCCACAAACACAGTATATTAGAATGATTTATGAAGGATCATATGACACTGAAGACTGAAATAATGGCTGCTGAAAATTCAGTTTTGCCATCACAGGAATAAATTACCTATTAAAATATGTTAAAATAGAAAACAGTTATTTTATATTGTAATATTTACTGTATTTTTAATCAAATAAATGCAGCCTTGCAGAATCTAAAATACTTCTTTTTTTTTTTTGATCTTACCACACCAAACTTTTGAATGGCAGTGTATAATAATGTCTCATCTCTCAATTTAAAAAAATGTGTTCACAGTAATGCGTATTATGTAAAAATGACTGTTTACCAGCTCTGCATAGTCATGTTAAAATAGATATTGAAAATTGAATACAACCTGTTATAAATAAGATCCCAGTATTTTAAACACATAGTCTATAGTAAAAAAAAAAAGTGTATTAAAACATTTATCCCCATGTAATGCTTTGCTCCTTGGACGTCCATTGGAATGGAATGGAACTGAAATTGTTATATTCTCTTATTTTCATTTGCCAGCATGGCAACCTGAATTAAACTAAAATATTCCTTTAACATATGTGACCCTGGACCACAAAACCAGTCTTAAGTCGCTGGGGTATATTTGTAGCAATAGCATTATTAATATAGGCCTACATTGTATGGGTCAAAATTATTGATTTTTCTTTTATGCCAAAAATCATTAGGACATTAAGTAAAGATCATGTTCCATGAAGATATTTAGTAAATTTCTTACTGTAAATATATCAAAACTTAATTTTTGATTAGTAATATGCATTGCTAAGAACTTCATTTGGACAACTTTAAAGGCGATTTTCTCAATATTTAGAGTTTTTTGCACCCTCAGATTCCAGATTTTCAAATAGTTGTATCTCGGCCAAATATTGGCCTATCCTAACAAACCATGCATCAATGGAAAGCTTATTTATTTCCGGCTTTCAGATGATCTATAAATCTCAATTTCAAAAAATTTTACCCTTATGACTGGTTTTGTGGTCCAGGGTCACATATATGACTCCCATTTGAAGTTTAAGAATAAAAAAATTGATTACCACAGCATAGTTCTGTTCTTACCATAGTGCAGTGCGGTCTGTCCTTCATCATCCTGTGAGAGAAAAAAAAAAAGAAGTTTAGAGTTATAAAAGATATGGACCATTACAACTACTCAACTATTGTGAAACTCTTTATAGACACTTTCTAATCTTTCTCCATAATGACTTAGATTCCAAAAAGAACCATAAAACAAACAAACATGTTCAAGTGTAAGGCCTGCCTGCTGAGTTCAACTACCACCACATGATGCAGCCTAAAACAGGTGATTTCAACTTGGAAAGGATTAAGAGAACTGATTAAACATTGATTTCCTGTCAGATAAAAAATGAGATCCTTTAATCTCCAAAACAGACTTTTGAACAAATGACCAGGATCAGAGGAGCTTGAGGACTTTGTTTAGATAGACATATAAACCAGTTTAATATGAACAAACCTTTGACCTGCGTGCTCAACGAGGCTATGAGGCCATCATGGTGTATGTGCATAAAGGTCTAGGATGATCTATTGATTGTCCCCTGCAGGGACCGTGTCCGATGCATTAGCCACGGAGACCGAGGGCATCAAACAACAATAGATGCTTATACAACAGGCCCAATCTGCCTGGTGTGCTGGTGACAAATTGCCACAGCTTGTGGTATCAGAGGTGCGATGCAGAGAAAGCCATATTTAGGGCAAGGATTAAGGATCCTGCGTGTGTGTGGATATAAATCCAGTGGAATGCAACACTCGAGGGGTCGGGAAGTTCTGCGGATGACACATGTCATGGGGCTAAATTATATTTTAATTGCTACTTCAGTGTGCTTTCTCACCCTAATAATGATGACAAACGGCATTATTGTTTTGGCTGGGTGGTTGGTGGAGATCATCAGAACCCAATGAGAACTACAGAGAGAGTTTTTATGACATGTCGCACGTTTGCCCCTCTGACACAACATCAGCCTGCATTATCCTCCATAGACGATATCATTAGCCCACTGTACAGACTCTTGCACAGAGGATTTACTCTACAGGTCATGCATAGTGTTTAAATAGGCATTTGACCGTAGACTTGTTATCATATTGAAAAGCTTACAGTGTAACTGTAAGTAAAAAATACTGAATTATTAAATAAAACAGAGCATTTTAATGCTGAATTTAAGTCACACCTGGCTATAAGTCGGATTAGGCCAAAATGACATTGTTAAAGTCATTTACAAACATTATAAACACTACAAACTTGCATTTTAGTTCTTGTTACTCTACAAATTTAACATTATTCAGAATAGAACAGAATTTTGAAAATTAAGTATAAATTAACATATTAGTATAAATTACATATATTAAGTTCCTGTATAAATAACTTGCATATGTATATTATAAACACCAAGCATAAAGCGTACGTGAAATTTAAATCGCATAAAATGCGAAGGGCCACAAATTACCATTTGCATCATCAGACTTTATTAAAGAAAATATTTGCAGTTTTAATAAAAAATAAAATCTGGAACAAAAAAATTGAGTTTTGCTATATTAATAAAAAAAAATGCATTCATACTCAAAAGTATTGAACAAACTCTACATTCAAACAAAACATTCTTGAGCAAATAGAGTTCACAAATTTCTTTAGAGAAAAGGATTATTTTTCCTGTTTATGCCCAAAATAGGGTGGAGTGCACATCACTGAGTGCTAAACACATGTAATCTGTTTCATACTGGACACCAGAGGGCGCCCTCACGTGGAAACTACACATAGATATCACAGACATAATAGAACTCCTGACGCTCCAAGAAATCCCTAATTTGAGCAAAGGCATCTAGCTATAGCTATGACTGAATAAAAAGAAGATATAAACGCTTAAACTGATCAAACATTAATACAGTAAACACACGAATGACAATATATGGTTTATCTGTGTTCTTCAAGCCATCTCTGGTATTTTCATAAAAATAAAGTATATTTATAATCCAATGCTAATCCAACGCTGGCCGTCTGTTGAGTACCCCTTTGGAATATAAGATGCAGCACATTTCTGATGATAAAAATCGTGTTTTATGTTCTGGAAAATATGGTATAGTAACATTTCTCTGTCCGCTATTTGAGCTTGTTGCAATACATTCTGGGAAACATGATGCTGCAAAACAAGGTATTTCGCAGATTATATTTTGAAACAAGCTTTGCATCAGGAGAGCCTATAATGCCTTAAAATGCCTTAAAAAGTAGGTTTCGGAACAGCCATTATCAATTATCAAAAAGTGATGCTATCGTTCAGAACTTTGTTCTTTTAAGCTGTAACCGAGTGAAATTTCTTCTCCAAAGTAGTGAGCCAAGGTGGATGGCCTTGTCAGTCAGATGCTGCTTAAGTCTGATCCCATTGTTCCTAATACAAAAATCTTCATCGCACCAGGGCCAGGGCTCTCAAACGATCCTAGAGTCAGATGCTATTGTTTATGGAGAGGCGAGAGAGCGACTCCAGGGGCTCTCTGATTGGATTAGCTGGTTAAAATCCCACTAGACGAACAGAATACTGATGCAGTCTCTCTCCTCACCTTCTCTGATACAGTTACTTCCCTCTGAACAGGATACGGAGTACACGAATATCGGTTAACATAATAAAATGCGACAACACAAACAGACATAGCTGTTTTTGTTTTTGTTTTTTAATTAATAATAAACATTTTATGTTTTAATTTTCACATTTTCTTGTGATGCAAGAAAGATAAGAAAATAATTTTCATAAATTTGATTATATATTAAAAACACTCTTATATTCACCATGATGTCCATAGTTTTCACCAAAATTCTATAGTTACTACAATAATTTTTTGCAACTGTGATAAAACTGTGGTAACTTAAAACCAACAAAAAATGGTTTGATTTTAACGTTGCAACAATAACTATTAACTATGCTATTTTGACAGAACACATCACGGTAAGGGAAACATTGCAACTTAAAATCATATTATAAATACGTGATTAAATACAGAAATTAGTCAGTTAGAATATATATTGTTATGACACATGCACTGTTAAAAAATCAAAAGAAAAAATGAGCAAAATTCTTTTTCCTTCTCGATAGAATAAAGAGTGGCAGATGTTTATGAGAATGCTCGATACAGGATATGGAGATGCACATAAATACATATAGCCATAATTAAACAGTCGAAACATAATCTTCTTTCACTAATCTTGTGTGCAGGCAACATCTGCATTGGCCCAGAGCTCTAGAGTATGGACACAAGAGGCAGTGTGAGGACGGAGACAGCAGACAAACAGGTTGGCTCGAACATAAACGGCTATGATTCATGGGAAATGGATATAGACATACACCTGTTAAAGTTAGTTTATTCGCACTAGCAGAATCAGTACTGAAGAAATTCATAAGTTTGCTGAACACTTATTGGATGCTTCTCCTTCACTATCTCCTTACTATTACTCAACTAACTCATTTCAACAAAAAACAAAAAATAAAATAATTCTTAGGCTGATTTTCTAATTTAGCAAATTAAAAACATGCAGCTCTGTGTGTGAGTGCATGTATGTGTAAGCGCCTGCTTATATGTATTTATGTGTGTGCGTATTTGTGAGGGGGTCAGAGACTAATGTCTCTAGAGCAGTCTGATGGAATCAGGCATAAATTGGATTGTCCTCCATTTGGTTTTCAAGGGAGCAGCGGAAAAGTCAAATAAGAAGCCAGCATAGCATTTTTCCCGAGAAAACTCCATCCTAATTGGGAAACTACATAGAAAGAAACTGCTAGACCTCTAGGTTTCCTTGCATTGCAGAAAACATAAATATCCCAGAGACATGTGTGAGAGAATACATATATAAATATATATATATATATATTTGTATACAAAAACCAATTCACATCCCAATGTGGATCATAGAAACTTATATTATTGAAAGACAGGAAAAAAAGCAGTAGGGTTCAAAAGTCCACGATGAGAACCTGTGATTCAAAATTTATATTAATTTTTCTACTCTTGTTTTTATGCTGACAATAGCAGTAAGTTAAATGCAGTGCACTTTGGTACAAAATACATTACCACTGAAAAAAAGTTTTTTTATTTTAAAAGAAATTAATACTTTTATTCAGCAAGGATGCATTAAAATGATCAAAAGTGACAGTAAAGACATTAATGATGTTTTAACCAATGTTCTTTTGAACTTTCTATTCAACAAAGAATCCTGAAAATAGTCATGTTTCCCTAAAACATATTAAGCAGCACAACTGTTTTTAACATTGATAATAACAAGAGAGAACACCAAATCAGTATTTCTGAAGGATCATGTAACATGATCCTAAATATTCACCTATACCATTACAGGAATACATTATTTTTAAAATTCTATTCAAATGGAAAACAGTTTAAATTGAAATAATATTTCACCATACTACTGTTTTACTGGATTTTTGATTAAATAAATGCAGCCTTGCTGAGCATAAGAGGCTTCTTTAAAAAACATTTAAACAATCTTACCAACTCCAAGCTTTTGACTGGTATACAAGCTTATACAATCTAAACTCTTCTATTCACATCAACAAGCCATCACAGATCGGCATCAATATACACTCAAAAGTGTACTCGAACACTTCTCTTTCCCATTACTGTCAATGTATTTCAATCCATTCAGGGAGCATCGTCTAATCAGACTAACCCAAAGAGACCTCAAAACAGCCCTCTGATGACAACACAGAGTGGAAAGACACAGGAAGAAAGTGAAAACAACAATATAAAAGTGATTAGTGGAATAAGGACAGTGTATCAGGGTAAAGTGGGGAAAAAAAAAAAAGAGTAAGAAATGGAAGAGAAATAGCAAAGATGAAGTGAAATGTAATAGTAAAACGGATTAGACTATGTTTCTGAGGCATCTGTGGTAGAGACTGTGCAGTCGTACCATATGTGTAGGCTTCAACGGGAGCTGGCATACATACGCTGCCCACCAGGTCACTAAAAGCTTTCATGTTTTCATACCAGCACAACCCGGCAGTTCCCGGTGGCATATGGTAGGTGTGCTGGGAGCCACCATCACAGCTTTATCTAGCACGACTAAATCTCTCACAGGAACACCCTTTCTCTCTTTATCTCCCTCTCTCGCTTGCTTTCTTTCCCTCTGCTGTCCCGGACAGAAACATTAAACAAATGGGGAAAAATGCACATGCAATTATGATTTATGATGACTGTATGCAGGGAGCGCAGGGTTTTTTAATGACCCTGGCAGTAGACAGGAGGAGGAGAGAGGGATAGACAGAGGAGTGAATCGATATAACCACACGGCATTCATATGCAGATACGCTTATGATGAGCAGGTCCCATTAATCAGAGCATGCAGAAAATGCAGCCGCATGCATGATCATAACACCTATAGTCTTACACAGATATAATACAAGATTTATGAATATCTGGGTTTCTTCTTCTTTACACTAAAGAAGTTCTTGTCCTTTTGCATATATTAAACTAAGATATTCAAGCTGCAAAGAGGGAATGGATTATTGTTATGCAGTATCTTTAGTAATGTTCAAAAATGACTAAAAGCTGGTCTTATAATAGGTATTTATGGTATAATAAACTGAGAATTTTTTGTCAAATCTAGGCACTCAATTCTAATTTTTTGAAACATTCATAATTTAAACATTGATAACATTAAGATTAATTTCTTGAGCACCAAATCAGCATATTCAAATGATTTCTGAAGGATCATGTGACACTGAATACTGGAGTAATGGTTGCAGAAAATTCAGTTTTACTGCATTTATAAAATGTAAATTGTAATATTTCACAATATTACTGTTTTTTAACTATATTTTTGATCAAATAATTGCAGCCTTGGTGAGCATAAAAGACTTCTTTCAAAATGTTACAGAAAGTGAGAAACACTAATTAACACCACAAAACATCAAAGAATGTTTGATGTTTTCTGATGTTTGTGATGTTTTCTTACCGAAAATTCTGTAATTTCCTGATGATATAATTAAGGACCTTAATACATTAGCAATTAAAACAATATGTGACCCTGGTCCACAAAACCAGTCATAAGTAGCACGGGTATATTTGTAGCAATAGCCAACAATACATTGTATGGGTCAAAATTATTGATTTTTCTTTTATGCCAAAAATCATTAGGATATTAAGTAAAGATCATGTTCCATGAAGATATTTTGTACATTTCCTACCGCACATATATTAAAACTTAATTTCTGATTAAATATGCATTGCTAAGGACTTCATTTGGACAGTTTTTGTTTTGTTACTTTATTTTTTTCCTCCTTTTTTTCAAACAACATTTTTTTTCAGCAAATTTCCAGTTTTAAAGGAAATTTTCTCAATATTAACATTTTTTCGCACTCTTAGATTCCAGATTTTCAAATAGTTGTATATCGGCCAAATATTGTCCTATCCTAACAAACCATACATCAATGGAAAGATTATTCAGATTTCAGACGATGTATATATCTCAATTTTAGGAAATAGACCCTCAATTTTCAATGAGAGAAAGGAAAATTGTAATTAAATTAAGGAGTACCTGGAATATGTCTTAAATTGCTGGTGTACCGTGTAAGTGCATAACACCTGGGGAAAAATACAAAATGGCAATATCTTTTCAAACCCAAGTAGAAAACAAACACTCCTACAACACTGTGATTACAGAAAACTAAAGAATAAATAAAAACCACAAAACAATAAAAAAGTGAGTTTAATATTTTAACTAATTAAGACATATATGAAGAAGACAGGAAAATACTGCATTGTAGGACTGACCCATATGAGTGTGCAGACAAGGGTACTTTCTCGTTGGGAGAGCTGTGTTAAAAGGATCAGGCGGGTGGACCGCTCCTAATTGAATCTATTTCACCTCTGTGTGCAGTGTGTTAACCTTGCCAGCCAGTCTGTGTGTGTGAGGGTTAGCCTGTCAGTGCATATCACTCAATCCCAAAATGTCCTTGACAAACCCTCTGTAAAGATCATGTCAGGCTTTTTCCCCTCACAGTACCATCTCAAAACACTCGAACATCTTCACTGAGGCCGTTCAACAGAGGGCATCCATCATACCACAATCAATTATCAACATAATGCAGATGATGGATTCTATACAATAAAACAGAATCTGAAATCTGATTGGATGGTTTGGAGCGACTGTAAAAATATACACCTGTAACCGCACATCAATTCTGTATTAAAGCAGTCTATATACAGTATGAACAATACCAATCACATTTTGGATAATGAAGTATATTATTTGATGGATGAAGTTATTATAATGTAATTATTTATTGAACACTGGTCAATTTTTATCATACTACTGCTGCTGCCATTGCATAAAAGAAAAAAAATCATTCAAGTTACCAAAGGCTCTTGTGACGTAGGCCTATTATTTTACTAAATCCTTATTCCTGAGAATAAATATGCACCTAAATTGAAAATATAAACAACGACATTATCTGCATGTAGATATCTTGCCTAACAGACTTAAATTTGTGCCTTAGCAGTAAAAAAAACACAAATTGAGAGAGATATAGAAAGATGTAGACACATTGTTTCCAAGGAAACACTTATGGAGGACGGGGCTGTTTAAGTTGGCTGTAATATTCAGAGGGAGATTGATTAGTAGCAGCACGACTGATTGATTTTTTTTTTCTTTTACTGTCAATCCTGGAGGCAGAGCAGCGTTCACCTCTCTTCTCTCTAATGCACAACAGCATACGTATGTTAATCAGCTGCATAACCAGCACTCACGCCTTCCTACAACCGCATTAAATCATTGTCTGGGTTTTGTTTTTGTTCTTCTTGAATTAGTTACTCTCTTTTCCCATTGACAGTCCTTGGGTAAACGCAGAGCATTTAAAAAGAAGCGCAAATGAAAACAAAACACATTCGTGGAATTCAGTCCCGCCCCCCTCTTGTCTGTGTCTGCGTCTCAGTGTCCACCCCAAGGGACGTCTTAGGATCCATTAAGCAATTTCGCATGAGACAAGAGTGGCGGAGAATTACCATGGGCAAGTCCAGGATCATCAGAGCAGTTCAAAAAGAAATACATAAAATAAATAAATGCATAAACCGCTCTAATATGAAAATCAATGTTGCAGGCTCAAGCTAAATCGCTGTGGGGGGGAAGAACTAATAAACCACAGGCAAGTTCTGCCCCTGCTGGGAAATATGCTCAATCTCTCTCTCCCTCTTTCTCAGCACACAGCTGTGGACAGCTTTAATGTCCTTCACAATTTATGTGGATGGTTTGAAAACAGGAAGAAAACTGTTGAGTTGTACGTATTGTGGCAAGGCGGCAGGAAGAAGGAGAAACAGATGGTTCTGGAGAGGCTTTTCATCAGAGGAGTTTAGCTGCCTGCAGCTAGAATGAAACACTTCGTCGAGAATGAATTGAACCCGCTGATAGCGTCGTTTATTTTCATGTGCTTTCTGCATTTTAGCACACGATTCACTGAGGGAATTATGCAAATCAGGAGATGGCGCAAAAATATGTGCCGAATTGTGCGATTTCGCCGGCTGGCCATTTTGCAGGCCTGTCTGGTGTACTTTAATGGGACTTGCAGCAATGTGTCAGTGTTTTTGTTCTTAAACACAGTTGCATGTGTATATTTCTCATGCTTTTATACAAAGTGGTTTACATTGTGTTCTCTTGGTATCAAACCAATGACCTTGGTGTCAAGTCATCTTTATTTATATAGCGCAGTGTTGCCAAGTTGGGCTACTTCAACACTGTTGCTGCGGGTTGTTTTTCATGTCCACGGGTTGAAGCGACTCCAATAACATGATGTTTATCCCCTGCAATGCGAATTTTAGCAGGGGAACCCCACCAAAAATCATGTATTTTACCCCCCCCCCCAAACGCGATTTTTAACTGGGGACCCCCTCGAAACGCAATTGGGCTAGTTTTGGGCTAGCTTTGAGTAGAGATTGGGCAGGTTTTCTTGTGAAAACCTGGCAACCCTGATATAGCACTTCACACAATACAGATTCTGCTGCTAGCACCTTGGTCTACTTTTTGAGCTGTATCAGCATTTTAAAATAAAGTTTTACTTATTAATTTACAATGCGATATAAACATGGACCAGTTATGCTTTTCCTCCATCCATTAATGATCATAATTTGATAATTAATGCTGCTACAAACATTCAACTGTTTAAACAAAATTGCACTACACCTTTAAACAATGTTAAAGGGATACTCCACCCAAAAATGAAAATTCTGTCATCATTTACTCACCCTCATGCCATTCCAAACCTGTATGACATTCTTTCTGCTGTGAAACATAGAAGATATTTTGATGAATGTTGATAAACATTTTCGGTTCCTATTGACTTCAATAGTATATTTGTCCATACAGTGGAAGTCAATGGGAACTGTCTGGTTATCAATAAGTTCTACAGAGGAAAGAAAGATATACAGGCATGGAACGACACAAGGGTGAGCAAACGATGACAGAATTTTCATTTTGGGGTGGACTATGCCTTTAAATGTGACTTTTGTGAATAATAATCCATATTTATAAAATAAATTCCATAATAAAACCTAATTTACATAAAAAGTAGGTGAAAAGAATGACGATTATGCTAATGCTTACAGGATTCTTGTGGCTCAAAGAGCAAAGAATAGCACTGGCAACACTAAGGTCATAAGTTTAATTCCCAGGAAATGCATGAACTGGTTCCAAATATAAAAGTTAATAATTAGCCTGAATTGATTTGCAAAGTGTTCGTAAATCACTTGTCTGCTAGGGAGAATGCTGGAAGTCAAACTAGAACCATAAACAAATATTTGATCAATTCTATTTCACCTACTAAATGATGAACAACACAAAACATGTTTCACTTATAAATTAAAAAACAAAAACAAAATGCAGAGCAGGGACTTCTAGGAACATAATTAAACAATGATTTGCACAGATTGCTTTTTTTCTTTGCTTTCGCTAAAATGAATTGAACTTCCCAATACTCGCAAAACTAGCAATCAAAACTAGAGAAACCAAAATCACTGACTGCCCTGTAGTGCTGCTCTCAGCTTCAAATGTTACCCTACAATGATTACAATTTGTATAGCAAAGCCAGCCTCAGATCAGAAGCAAAACTCTTCTGAATGAGCTGTAAGTGTGAGACTCTCAGGTGTTTCACCCATTGAGCCCCATTCTTATGCAGCCGGCGATTGGATGCCTCTCCTCTCCAATCTTATGACAGATTGCTTTGGGGATTTGTTATGACGTGGAGGATGGAACCATTTGTTATAGTGGACCTGTGGCGGCAGCAGCAGAAGGACCTGAATGTGTAAGAATGTTCTCAACAGGGAATTTTAAACAGTTGCTGGGATTAAGAAAGCGTGTAGAAACAACCATTTTTTTTCAAACCTACCTAATCTGTAGTCTTCCAACTACATCATTTCATGCATCATTTTAAAATAAAATGATGCAACAGGCGACATTTTGTAAAACCAATCAAACCCTTAAAACTGCTGTCAGGAACTAGCACGAATGCAAAACCTCAAATTATCTTTCCATTTCCACAGCGCCACTAAATTACCTGTAAATAAACAGCATCCTTTCTCTGTCCCAAACAATTCCTCACCATGAACTACTAGTAGCCCAGGCAGATATTTATCACTATTGATCTACCTGGTCCTCGCCAAGGCCTTTTGTTCTCTCGGCTCCAGGCTCTGACCTCAATTAAGTTATGAATTTCAATCTGATGGACTGAGAGCGTGTGGCCAGCGCAGCCGTGCAAGAAGGGGAGTGGATTAATTAGACACAGCGGCTCTGGGATTCACCCTCCACTGCTGGCGGCTCATGTTGTTTTCATAAGAAAACGCACACAGAGAGAGGAAGGACAAAGATGAGAGAGAAAGACAGAGAATTAACAATGCAAAAAAGCAAGCAAGCAGTGGCTCAGGCTAAATATTATAACTGCATTAAACTTGATGTTTCAAAAAAGTTCACAATATATCTGACTGGCAAATGAGTTAAAATACCAAACTGACTATATAAAAATCTTGCTTGCATTTCCAAATCATAATGCACTTTTGAGGCAGCAAAACATAGTATAAATTATTATTAATTAATGACCAACCACAAATCAGTATGCAAACAGACTTAAGAAGGAAGATCAACTGCAATTTAGCTTGCATAAATTATGATGCCGTCATCTCTGTCTGTCACTGTCTGTTTTGAATGCTTAGATGAAACTTCGAATTTTAAATCTTCAGTCTCAAATTTCTTAAAACCTATAACGTTTACAATGAGAAAAAATTGGTGTAGAAACAATTTTCATTAAAAATTTGCTAGTACTTTTCACAATTACAAAGAAACGGCAAGTAACACAATGAATTAAAAGTGAATTCTTAAAGAAGAAAGACTGAAATTATTTTTAAAATGTATCTTTTTATTTCCTTTTTTTGATACAGTGTACCAAGTTTTATGTCAAAGGCTGAAATGATCTACAAAACAATGTTTGAACTTAGTCTGTACATAAAGCTGTACACAAACTAAATTAATTGTGGAAGATTTATACTTGGGAGTTGGGACAGAATATTTGTAATATTTGTAGAAACCATTTGTGAGCTCAGAAATTGCTAATAAATTGAGCAATTAATTAAAAAGAAACAGCTAGTAACACACTGAATTAAACATGGAATTTTGAAGTTGAAATGTTTTCTTATAATCCAATAAGTTTAATTTACAACTTTGAAAAATCACTTTTTTGCTGCCTTCCAAGCAATGCAAAAAATAAACATTATACAGAGTGTTAATCATAATGTTTTATATTTTCACAGAAGTTTCACCAAAAGCATGCTTCTTTGTTTGAGAGAAGCGCTCATTAGTCAGGCCTTTGAGACTCACAAACATGCTTTGTGGTGTTAAGCTCATTAAGCTCTATGTGCCATGCTCTAATTTCTGATCATGCCACTAAAACTGTGTTTACATTGTTTAACATGCAAATAACTTGCAAAACATCTGCCCCTGAATGAATAAAGAACAGTTTAGAACTGTGTGTGTTTGTATACATCAATTTTAAGACCGAAGATACAACTAGGAGGTGCATAATTGCAGTAATAAGTTGAGCTTGACCAACACCTATGAATCAAATCTCTAATAAATGTTGTTTGTGTTCTGTTTGGTATTCACAGAAAATTGGATCCTGCATCAGCAGCTGTTCACACTGAAAGTATCAAAGTTGCTCACTAACATGGACCAATCAGCTGTGAGCTTGAGGTACTGCTACAACATGCAGAATATACTGTCATTCAAATGTTTTTAAAGAAATTGATACTTTTATTCAGTAAAGATGCATTAAACTTATCAAAAGTGACAAATGCTGTTCTTTTGAACTATATTTATCAAAGAATCTTAAAAGATATCTCAGTTTCCTCAAAAATGTTAAGCAGCACAACTGTTTTCAACATGTATAATATTGTTTTTTTAAGCAGCAAATCAGCATCAGAATGATTTCTAAAGAATCATGTGACACTGAAGACTGACGTAATGGCTGCTGAAAAATCAGCTTTGCCAACACATGAATAAATTACACTTTAAATAGAAAATATATTTTAGATTGTAATATTTCATGATATTACTGTTTTACTGTATTTTTTAATCCAATAAATGCAGCCTAGGTGAGGAATAGAGATATCTTGCGAAAACATTAAACATCTTTCCAGTATATGGTTAAAACTAATGGTTATTAGTTAGAAGATTTTTATTTTTTTTTTTAAATAATGAATTTCTTGCAAAACCATCAACACATATGATATTTGTAAATAAATAAATCCAACTTATTTCAAACATCAGAAATGTAAAAAAATAAAAGCATGTCATGATGACAAAAGCACAATGGATGCTTTCATTATAGACAGCTTCAGTGATTATAATGTGAATACTAAGGTTTTGATGCATCAGGCCTCTCATATAGACTCTCATGCACAAGAACACATGCCCATAGTTGACTGTGTTCTACTTCCTCTGCAGTGCAGTTGAAAACAACAGATGCATGAACTCCTGAACCCAGACTTTACCAATACAAATCTGACTCTACCACACATGAACTACATTCTATGAGCGTGAAAAACGGATCCCCCCCAAACTCTCCCATGTGTCCCAGTTCTGTTCAATTATGCAGAGAGAACTGAATATATGTTGTGTCGTTGTGATGTTGTCCAGGTGACTGTTGACAGGTGGCATATGAGCTAATCTGAGAGAACAAGCGGACTTTTTGCTCCTATTGTGGTTCCCCTTGATCCAGGATTACACCAAAACACCACCATATTCAAACTACCACATTCTCCATGACCACCGCATCCATCAGCTGATTAATTTCAATACAATTTTCATTGAAGACATAATAGCCTTTTTTCTCCCTTCCCCCATTTTCAATCAACAAATTAAAAATATAAACCACTTTTATCTTTATTCAACACTAAGCTGAAATCGGATCATAGGACAGATGCGTGAAAACACTGCCCTCGCTCACAGTTCATGGTTCACCCATTATTGGTCTATTGTAATATTTTCATTTATAATGTTCTACCTTTAGTCTTAGATTTTATATAATCAAAGTCACTTTGAAAATATGAATGTGTAAGTATCAGGAAACATTTATGAATAAGAAAATACATCTAAACTGAGCTATTGGTTTTTTTCTTTGTGTGCTTTTCAAATGCAGTCATGGCACACACTTGAAACTAATGAGTGGCTACGAAGTTTTATATTGCTATCAAATCACACTTCCTGAAAGTATTAACATAGGATAATAATTTTGGCAGGAGCAGTAGCATGATTTAATACGGCCATATTTTCTCTCATGCCACCTGAACGCTACTTAATAAATCTGCCCTCAATAATTCTCCTGCTGTAGTCCAGCAATATTCCCCTTCTGCTGGTCAGTGCAGTAAGCCAAAAGAACTTTGAAGGAATTCTGTAGATTATATAAGGCTGATCCAAAAAGAAGCAACAAAAAACAGGCCAATTTATGTCCAAATTAAAGTAATGATTTTATTTCCAAGGAAATACAACTCTTGGCTCAAAAATATATATGTATTACATATTTATTTATTTTCACATATTATAAAATATTAAATAATACATTTTATTATATATTTATGCTATACAAGGCCGGTGATAAAATGTGTTACATGATATAATATCACGTTATGTTGTCTATTTCAGCTCTAGTGGGGATTTCACATTAGTCTAACTGTTAAAATACAACAATAGAACAGCATTGATTGTTGTTGTCTAGGCCAAACATTTTCTCTCCATCCACACAATTAAGGTCCACAGCCACCAAAAAATAAATAAATAAAATAATAAAAAAGAGAGTCATTTGCAAATGTTCTGATTATATGGGTTGTATAATGCAAACAATTTGGCTGATTACTTCCAAATGATTTGTCTTAGCGAGAATCAGATCAAGCCAGTGACCGCATAACTGTACTTCACCGTATTAATTTCCCAATGCAGTATTCAGCCAGCTTAAAACAAAGCCAAATCTGCCATTATGACCTGTAGTGTTTTTTTAAATACAGCTACCTGCTTATAGTGTGTTGCTTAACGCCCACCGAGATGCTGATACGATATCTCTAAATGATTAAAGTCCAGCCGCTGCTAAGCTCAGGGATGTAGGATGGCAGCAGGACTTCCCAGTTCACGTTTCTCCTAGATTAGCGATGAGGAGCGTCTATCAGCTCTGGGATCAAAAAGTAAAATATGTACTTCTATACAAAATATATAGAAGTTCACAGTATTTCGCACAATTTTGAGATTTGCTGAAAATTACATTTAAGACTCTTATTAAATTATTAGGGTTTTTGAAGTTAAATTAACTTTAGTTGCATTATTTAGATTAATATGACAGCAAAGGTAATCTGAATGTTAAAATCTAGGAAATGAGCATGCACAATTAAATATTCATTATCAACTGATACAGTAAATAAAAGAAAACTCTTATATCGACCTATAACCAATATATTGTGCACCCAGAATACACAATATATTTGTCACCATATTGGATCCAGTATTGGTCAAATATTAGGACTATCAAATAAATAAAAAAATTCAATAAATGAATTGCATAATATGCAGATTAATTCATGAAATTAATTCCATTAATCTCAGAAGTTTATATATATTTTTTTAATTCCATATCAATGAACCGAAACCCATTACTTGTCTAACAGTTTGCAGCAATCCATTTTGCAATTGAATAAAAATGAATAAATATGTTAATTTCCTTTTTTTTACTTTCTTACACCAAACTTTAAAATGGTAGTCTGTCACAGTTTCCATAAAAATATTAAGCAGCAAAAACGGTTTTCAACATTGAAAATAATAAGAAATGTTTCTTGAGCAATAAGCATAAGTGCATAAGAGACTTAATTATAATATAATGTTTTTGCATTTTTGATCAAATGAATGCAGCCCTGGTGATCTTAAGAAACTTCTTTCAAAAACATAAACATCTTAAAGACACTAAACTTGTAAACAAAAAATCTAAATCTAAATAAATAAAGGCACATTTATATGTATAAAATCAGTAACCAGACTAATGATTAGCAATTTTAAAACATAACTGAGATTTAAATGAGGGCAAGAGTAATCTAAAATGTAAACATATAGAAAATGAACATGCGCCATTAAATATTCAATACCAACCAATACCAATATATTGTTTGTTTAATTCCATATCACTGAGCCTAAACCCATTACTTGTCTATAGTTCACAGCAATCGATATTGCAATTTCATTTGTCAATCTGTGTTTGTTGATGGACAAAATACTTATTTGCCATCACATCGGTTCTCAGCTATAGCATGAATACGATCGTCATTGTTGATCAGCCAGAATGTCTTAATGTGTGTTTACAGACTCACCTGGCTATTGATATCAGCGTTGTTCTGCAAGAGTAGAGACACCAGGTCTTTGTGGCCCCTGTCACACGCCCAGTGCAGGAGAGCCCGGCCCTGAAACACACAAATAATTCATTACCATCAAACTTCACAGAGTAAAAACTCATGGTGGATACAAATACAAAATCTCTGCGCAGACAGTTTAAATTTTTCGGCTCGGTTTTGCTTCAGACAATGCACAATACGTCTTTTAGTCAATCTAGGGCATTTGATCCCATAATTCAATCCCTTACTCTCGTTTAGATACAATTATTTAATAAACTCTCTTTCCGGCTTTGATACGGTGCATAAAAATGAGCACCAGCCAAGAGGCGTGGAGAATATTCAATAACATCCCGTATTTGCAAAGGACCTCTGCAACCCAAAACCATAGACGTGTCCACAGACCACACAACCTACAGGTCGAGTCCTTCAGATGGATGAATCCCTCTTCACCTCTAACACATTCATTTATTCCCTTTTGTTATGCGGACCTCTGTAAAGTTAACTTCACAATAGATTTCTCTCCTCCAGAAAAAATAAATTATGCACAACAATTTATAACTCAGAGCCTTTAGACCCAACTATTTAACGACGTGCTGACAGGATGAGTTCTTCTCTGGCCACCGTGCAGGCGAGAGAGAAGGGCATTGTGGGAGGGAAAGATCATGGGCGCTCCAGAAACAAATTGCAGTGGGACGGGAGACTCTTTAGCAGTGATTGATGCGGTTCTGGGGACAAAAAGAGAGCAGACCCTTGATCACCAGCACCGCCCCCCAGGCCTGAAGCCACTTGTCCCTATCAAGGCTGCAGAGTTCATTTTTCAGTGAAGGCCAATTAGATAAAGCCAACTCCTTAAGTCGTATTCCATGGCTGAAATGATATTGATCTCCACTGCTGCATGTTAAAATTGATATTTATGAGAGAGCCTGAAGCCTTACACCACAAGTTTTTTTTCTTTTTGGAGAGGAGGGTGTCCCCTGGACTGTTTGTCAAATTTTCATCAGAGATATAGCCAAACATTTTTCTTTTCTCCTACTCTACTCCCAAGACACACCATTCTCTGGATCCGTAGCCCTTGATTAACAAATTGTACTACAATGGCTTTTTGGACATGGTGCCATGATAATACTATGGCTTCTAGACATGATATTTTTGAAGCACCGTGTAAATAGAAAAGAATCGCACTTGCATATATACCATGGTATATATTAGAGCACCACTGTATTATTATTACACCCATTGTATTATATCACATCATTTTGGATTGACCAAAACTGAGTTACCAACTATGTTTTTTGTCAAACTTGTAATTAGAAGATACAAATAACAACCTAAATGATTTAAAAAGTGGTTTAAAAAGCTAAAAGTAGTTAGGAAGCTGCTGCTACATCTTTTTCAATTTCATATGTCATTTTATCATAACTTGTTTCTGCCTTGAAATGAGGTAATAGTAAAATTAGATATAAAATAAGAAAAGTTGCCATTATGAGAAATAAAGTAAACTGCAACTGCAAAGTAAAACGTCACTGTAAGTTATAAAGATATGACTTTAATAATAATTAGGTCAGTTTGGGGTCAGTACCTTTTTTTTTCTCCAAGAAATTAATCATTTTATCTAGCAATTATCAGTTTCCACAAAGATATTTAGAAGCACAACTGTTTTAAATATTTCGTGAGCACCAAATCAGCATATTAGAATGGCATCTGGCTGCTGAAAATTAAGTTTTGCCATCACAGGAATAAATTATATTTTAAATTATGTTCAAATATAATACAGTTATTTAAAATTGTAATTTTAACTGTATTTTTAATCAAATAAATGCAGCCTTGGTGAGCGTAAGACACTTCAGAAACATAAAAAAACCCCCAAAAAAACGTATAAACCCCAAACTTTTGAAAGGTAGTATGTATATATATGAATTTAAAGAAATTTTGAATAACTTAAGTATTTTGCTGTAAATAAAGACATGTATGAATCCATGTTGTTTTTGAAACAAATGATTTCCTAGGACATTTAACACTCAGTAATTAAGAAATTCTACTAAGATGTGAATGCAGAAAGGGCTAAAATCATCCTTCCAGTGACAATGTCTCAGCAAACATAACTATATCATCTTCCCCAATTTCCTTCTAGCTAAGCGGAAGAGCTGTAGAAACAGTAAAGATATAGAAATCCCACTGATTACACCTTCCTGTCCCGGGTGAGAGCTGTGGATTAAGTGTGACAGGCATGGACTCTACTGCGGGGCGGTACATTGAGCAAGGCTCAGTGCAGATGAATAGAAAACCTCTTGCTTTACAATGTCCATGCCAAAGAGGGTGGAGAGCTGCCGGCTCAATTGCCTGTAATTGATGGGGCTGTTCTAGCACAAACAGAGAGAGAAAAGGAAAGCAAGAAATTCTTGGGACATTTGCACAAATGAGTCCAGCCCTCTTTTGTTCAGTTAGAGGGGCTCGTGCCTATCAGAGGCGTGTGCAGACCTGTTGTCCACAGGGCATTTAAGGCATCACCATAATAAGACAGAAAAAACATGACACACAATGCATGTCATAACAAAGCAGCAGAAGAAACACCTAAATTCACACTGACCATTTAGGAAAAGCTCTTCGATGTGTCAGATGTAAGTGCATGTGTTAGAGCGCTGTTGTTTTCAGTTAACATGATCTAATTCAGAATGTGGTGGTAGAGTGATGGTATGAGGTTGTAATATCACAGTACTTTGAAATATACTGTTGAATTTAAAAAATGAATTTAATATAGACAATTTCCTTAATTGTTTTAAATTCCTATATAATGTAATTAATGTAAAACATTTGGACCCAACTGTATATTGAAAAAAAAAAAAACACTGTTTATTATCCTACTATTTATCATTTATAAATAACATTAATATTATTATTACTATTATAGCATCATCAAAATCTGAGACCACTAGTAAAATACTTACAATTAGTATTTTTTGTATTATTATAATAGCATTTTTTCCATTATATATTATATTATTAGAAAAAATTCTAATAAATAAATAATCAATTTCCCTCATTAGAAGTAAATAAAAAGTGTAAGATAATTCATGTCTTTAATCGTGCTGAAAACATCAAATGGCATTATGTTTAGAACAGAGCGCATACGTCACATCTGAATGCTGCAGTGAGTCAAAGCCACGCTGTCGGCGTTTAGGACTTCAGGTTGGAAGCGAGGCCTCATTTCTCACAAGTCTGACCTCGAGCATGTAGCGCAGCTTGACCACAAGCGCAAAGTGGAAGATGGGAAGATGGCAGAAACATACATAATACATATATACGTATATGTACATAAATACAGCAGATTTTAAAATTCAATAGTGCCCTCTACAGGTTAATCTGTTGAACTGCACTAGCAGGACAAACAATGGTGGATTGACAATGGCTGCCATCTGGCCGACCTGATGGTGCGCCAACTGGTTCCCCACTTTCAGAATTGGAGTGCTGAAAGAAATGAAACGGGCCAGTTGGTCACGATGATACATGAATAAAAATGGGTTGAGCGGGTGGATGGTGCATCCAGTGACCTTTGGAGTTTTAGATGTGTCGGAAATGCACGGATAGAGAGAGAGAAGTAGGGTGAAAGAGAGATGCTGTGCTTCGATTCACAGGGTCCCTACGCAGTGTTCACAGCTCCCTATACACTGAACAGGGATATCAAATTCACTTTCCTTGATTAAACTTCTTAACAAACACACTTGAGTCACACAGATTATCATTTTTGGGTATACTTGTGTAAATACATATATATATATATTACATAAAATAATAATAAAAAATACTACTATATAAAATATAGAAAATAATACTATCTGTAAGATGTTTTTGAAGGTGTCATGCTCAAAGGCTGAAATTATTTGACCAAAACATATAGTAAAAACAGTTATAATTTGAACTATTTTTACAATTTAAAGTAACAGTTTTCTATTTTAATATATATTAAAATGAAATGTATTTCTGTGATGGCAAAGCTGAATTTTCAGCAGCAATTACTCCAGTCTTCAGAGTCCTTCAGAAATCCTTCTAATGCTGTAAAATGTTTTTTATAATTTATAATAATAATTTATTATTAGCAAATTATATACAATGTGAAAATATGTAACATTTGATTACATTTGATAAATGTATCATTCTATTTATTTCATAAATTTAAACAATGAAAAGCCTACCTCTTCATCTCTTGTATTCACGTCCACTTTCTTGGAGCTGATGGCCTTGCTGACATGTTCGATGTTGTTCTCTCGGCAATAGTCAAAAATGTTTTTGTCCTCTTCCCTAAAGTCAAACACAACAAGAGAGAAAATACTCTGAAAGAATGTAAAGCAATGATCACACCAAACCTTTTACGAGATTTCATAGAAATCAATTAAAGAACATTTGAAATAGCATTAAATCGTAGTAAAGAATTAAGAAACACAATAGTCTAATATTAAATATTACATAACCAGGGTCAGGGCTGTCGCTAGAAATTCTAGGCCCAATAAATATATATTGCTGAGTGATCACCCAAGAAGGAAGATAATGCCAGACTAAACAGGGCTAAACTGATGTGCACAGGTGCCGCCAAAATCATGTTACTGGCAGGCGTCTCATGGTCACATGCTTATCCACCTCTGTGGATGCGCATTCTCAGGAGCCTGGCGCTCACCACAGCAGTTTTAATTATTTTCCTCTCTAATCACCTTGTGGCATTTGGGCCAAGCCAGTCAGGGCAGAGCGAGAGATCAAGAGAGAGAAAGAAAAGGGTTATAGGGGATGAGGTACAGTTGGTTGGAGAAATCCCATTAAGAGATTTACCCCTGCCCCTCTTGCCCATGCAGGATGGCAGATTAATTGCATTTGGAGCACTATTGTGTGGCCACCCCTCACTGTCATTACAGGGCCAGGGCAGATGAGACTGGCAGCGGATGGGACCTTCGTGCCTGAGAGATACAGGAAATAGACAGATTGGCCAACCTAAATGAACTGATTTCTGAGAGTGAATCAATGCAGTACAGAGTATTTCACTGTTATAGAATCAATACGCTGACACAAAATAATAAATATAATACATATTAAAAATATACATACAGTAGGGGAAAAGGAATGTGACAAACAGATTATTTTCATATTCTGAACAAAATACATCAATACATTAATCTACAAATCTACATAAAATTCAATAAACTACTCACAGTAAGACAAAAACATTTATAGCAGTTTCCACAAATAAGGTACAAACAATGGCCTGGAATTTAAGATTTTTTTTAATTTTATTATATTAAAATGTATAAAATAAATATGAATGAAAAAATTTATAATTAATGAATTATTATTTATTGAATTAATTAAAAAATTATAAATAAATAATTAATTAATATTTATTTTATTCATATTAAATTCATATTTATTTTAATTTGGCCTTAATTTTGTTATTTTCAAAATTAAAGTTAAATATGCTAAATTTATATAAAAAACTACTATGTCAGAATGGATACTGGAGTAGGAAATTTAGTTTAAATTAAGCTATTTTTAACACATGAAAAATAACATCAGACTATGTCACAGTTATGACATATTCATAATCATTTTATTTATTGTATTCATGAAGGTCCAGACCTCTGACTTGTGACAAGCCAAAATCACCATTTTAAGGGTGGAGGGGGGGTCATTTAAAACTAGCTACTTTTCACTCTAGCATCATACATGTAAGTAATACAATAGTTTATCCAACATATCTGAACAAATTCAAAAACTAACTTGTGTTTTAAAAAGTAATGGTACAACAAAGTGCACAGTTATCATGGAAATTGGCTTATGCCTATATATGCGTGCAGTAAACCTGGCCTTATCTCCGCTGTAGTAAATAAGGCTGAATATGTGAGTGTGTGTGGTCTTACCATGACCCAGTGTGTCTGTGCCATGTGGGCATCATTTGTCTCCCGGGGCAACTAATCAATAAAACTGCTCATTCGTCAGACTGATGCTGGTCTGTGCTTCTAAAGCCCGAGTACACACACGCACACAAGCACACGCTTACACCTGATTAATAGCCCACTGATAAACGACATGGCATCAGCGATGCCGCTGAGAATGCTGGGAAGGTCACTGGCTACTCTGTCATTCCACACCGCTTCATCAACATTTTCTGACTAGTGAGAGATCAAACGAAAGATCTATGTTGATGTTTTCACACACAGACTCCAATGCAGATTATAGATGTGAATCTGTGTAAATCTTCAAATATTAAAAAACAGATATTACAATATAACAAACAACTCTTTAGTACACAGCACGAGTCTTTCATGCTCACCAGGCCATGCTAAAGAGATCCTAAAAATGAAAAGTCTGTCATTTTTTACTCACCAAACATTTCCCATTGATTTTCATTGTATTTCTGTACATACAGTGGAAGTCAGTGGGAACCTGAAACTTTTTTGGTTACCAAAATATCATATGTTCCACGAAGAAAGTAAGTCAAACAGGTTTGAACAACATTAGGGTGAGTAAATGATGACAAAATTTTCATTTTGGGGTGAACTATTCCTTTAACACCATCAATCAGTGACAGGTAGAGCTGACACACAAACACATGCCACACCTTGTCCAAACAAGCACCGCCCTCCAAAATAGCCCGATATTCTGAAACTGACACCTCTGCTCCCATCAATCAGATCAGATCAATCTGATTTATCGCTCTCCAAGGCGTCCTCACAGAACAACTCATCTATCATGCATTCTTCAGAGGAGAAATATTCCTTATTCTTGACTCCTGCAGAACCACAGGGTTATGCAACTTATCAGCTGTTGTTTCCCAAGTGAGTTTAAGCTAAAAAAAATAAATAAAAATGAGATGGCCTTGGAGTTACAGGTCATCTGGTTTAGCAATCGGGCAATGCAGAAGCCATTAAGACTCTCTAATCAAATGCTAACGAGAGGTTTGAAAATGCAGGAGGGCTATCAATCACCGAGCTTGGAAATTGGAAAGCAGCGAAGCAGTCTGCATGGCAGTCTGATTGGGTCATGCACGAAACGGGCCGCTCAGCGAGCGACAAATGGGAGGAGAGGAGGGGGAACGGGATGTTAATTGCCTCTTTGCTTTTCCGTCCCCAATGAACGACTCAC
Source organism: Sinocyclocheilus anshuiensis (assembly GCF_001515605.1). NCBI lineage: Eukaryota > Metazoa > Chordata > Actinopteri > Cypriniformes > Cyprinidae > Sinocyclocheilus > Sinocyclocheilus anshuiensis. Next base: position 292,365 of record NW_015552571.1, read on the forward strand.
ATTCTCCTGGGACACATCAAATTGGGGAATGAACCCCTGTTGCATTGATACTTCCATATAATTCTTTCATCCATCCATGCCTGGATCCATTTTACATTCTTATCATCGATATAATCATAAAAAAGTAATTAAACTCTACCACTTCCTGAGGCCTCTTCACCCCCTATGCATGCATACTAATACTGTTAATTTAAGAGAGGTAAAACCATGTGAATTCAGCCCTTAATTTGTCTTGTTAAATGGAAGAAGCAACGGGGCGTCTGGTATATGTGAGTTCCATGAGCAAGAAAATGAATTATGCCACACTGATGCAAGAGTGATCACTGGATCAAATAAAAAAAAACTGAAGGAAATTATAATAAAATCATCATATTCATAAGCAGGACTTATGTTACCTTATCTTTTCCTCTTGGTATAGAGAGCTAACCGCTGGCCCGCCGAATCCAGTTCGCTTCTCTCCTCCTCTTCGCTCTGATGACTGAAAGAAAGACACAAAGAATTATGTCACACACAAAGAAGAAACAGGAAACTTTCATAATGCCCGCAAATGAAGCCTAGAGATCCTTTTAAAGGTTTTAAAGGAGTAGTTCACTCAAAAATGAATAGTTGTTTGAAATGTACTCACCCTCAGGCCTTCCAAGATGTAGATGAGTTTGTTTCTTCATCTGAACAGGTTTGGACAAAAACTTGCTCACCAATGGATCCTTTGCAGTGAATGGGTGCCGCCATAATGAGAGTCCAAACAGCTGATAAAAACATCCACAAGTAATCCACACAACTCCAGTCCATCAATAAACGTCTTGTGAAAAACTGTGTTTGTAAGAATCTCCTGATTCAGATAAAACAACTATTTCACTGGAGAATGCAATATTATGGATAGAGGACTCATATTTTAACTAGAAGCAACAAACTGAAGTTAAAAACATCTTAATAATGTATTTGTTTATAACAAACACTTAACTTTTCACTTCACAAGCCATTAACTGATGACCTGGAGTCGTGTGGATTAATTGTGGATTATGGTGATGTTTTTATCAGCTGTTTGGATCCATTTGGATGCATTGATGTGCAAGTGATGTAATGCTAAATTTCTCGATGAAGAAACAAACTCATCTGCATCTTGGATGGCCTGAGGGTGAGTACATTTACAGCAGATTTCAAATTTCAAAAACATGACCGAAAACTGGCAGGACGCTGCACATGTTACTAAACTTGTACTAGACAGGTTTTGTATTTTTGACATTGTTATATTCACTTTTCTTCCCTTTTCAGACACAACAGCATTTGGCAACAGCGCACAAAGGACTCTGGGTATTCAAACCCGCTGAGGAATAGATTAATATTGCTTTGTGCGGCCAGCCAGCTCTATTATACAGCAATTTTCATTCAGTGACTTAATGTATTATCGTTTTGAGCAGAAAAGTGCTGCATCTGCACTTCTGCTTGAATAGTAGGCTTGTATTAAAATACCATAAATTCGTGCACTTTTCTTTTGTTCCTCCACAGCAGGTGCATATAACAACAGAAGTGCACAGGAGTATTGTCTAACCTCCCTCCCCGGCTTTATATCTCCATCGCGTAATGGAGTTTCCTGCCCTCTTTTAACACACTAACACAATCAGTTCATTCTGTAAGGTGGGGAATTTGTTTATGTGCTTTTGTGCCGGTCTGGATGGCAGTCAGATTGTGTTACCTGCAGCAGAATCAGTGAAAGGGATGTGTCTGTTCTGACATGGGGATTATGGGTAAAAAGCAATACGGCAGAGAGAGGATAGATAATGGAGAGAATACAAAAGCAAAAGAGAAAGGAAAAGAGTAAAGGTAGATAAAATTAAACATAAAGGAAAGGGTTTGAGTTAAATGACTCAAAATATATTTGGATATTATTTAATTTATGGTCTGTATAATCTGGAAATTTACTGTAGGAATAAAACTGTAATAAATTGCAGACACATTGCAGGCTGGTCTTAAACCTGCATCATTCATATAAGCACCATGACTCAATGGAACTTTGCAATAGCAACAAAGGTTTGCTTAAACATGATTGCATAATTCCCGAGGAAGTATATAATGAACATGAATCTACAGTTCCAATAGAAAAGGCATAGAAATGTAGCAACTCTATTTCTGATATCTTTTGAGTATTATTCTCAACATCTTTGTAAAAACTATGGGATATTTTTCTACTAGTTGTTTGAGAAGGATGCACAACCACAACTGCACAATCAGAGACTGCCCTCTTCTGGACATGTTATTCAGTAATATTACAGAACAATGCCTATAGTTTACCAAAAGGCAGATCCACTTACATACGTATAGTGTAATTGTAAAAACATACTAATTAATGTTATGCTTCATCTGAGAGCAAAAAAAAAAAAAAGCCAATCTCCAAGTTAAGAAGTGAAAATCTCTCCAAAACAATACAATGCAGATCTGTTTTCCATAATTTGTCTAGGTGGACTGGAACTTGTGGACTCGTGAATATCAACACGTTGTACATCAAACTATTTAACTGCAAAAGAGCAAGAAAAATCTTGTTTTACATCCCATCTTGCAATGGCCCCTACAGTAGGTCTAATCCTTACCTTCTGGCTGCCTTCTGGATCCAGGGCATGTACACAGGACACATACTCCTGCATGGCCTGGTCCGCACTCATGTCCCCCAGCTGTTTCCATGCAGACCTGTGAACAGGAAGCACTCTGTTGGATTTTAAAGACTCTAAAGTCTCTTGCTCCCAAAAAGCTCATATTGTTGGACACAAAGTTAATTTACATTTACATTCATTTATTGAGCAGTCGATTTTATCCAAAGACGTGCAGTTAAGGAAAACCACAAGCAATTTGTCATAAGAGCCAACAATATTCATAGTACTAGTCAAGAATTGACTAGAGTTTTGAAGACATCAGATGTTGCCATCAACAATACAAGGTCCAAATCAAAATTCAAGATTTATCAAGAAATGCATGGCTTGTTAAGAGACTTACCATTTTCTCTGACCCTCGAAATCGAAGAAACCAGGTTTTGGTGTATTGCACTTTCCAACTTTGACCTGACAAACATACGTTTATTAATATATTTATGGTTTACTTAATAAAAACAAATGTTCAAATAACTGAAATGATGTCAAATGTTTTAGACAGTACTAATGTCAAATATTTTAGACTATAAACAAAACTGAACTTGACACTAAAAATAGATCTAGATATTTTATGTTATTTATAGGCAGAGTGGATCTTTATTAATTACTTATAATTAATCTATTTTTTTATTTTCTTTTATTACACAGACTGCAGAGAGTGACAACATTTATTGGAGAGAGAAAAAGGTAATAAATCGGGGACACATTGCTGGCTGGACATAAACCTGCATCACTCACATAAGCACCACATCTCAACTAATAACTAATATATTTAATGTTAACTTAATAACAGTTACTGTCCAATGCCCAAATAACCGGTTCCAGTGCCAGATGTTTTATACTCCAGAGTCCAGAACCAACAGGCATCTTCATCTGTCAGAACTCCATGCCCCTTACAAAACCTTACCATGTAATGTTTATTGAAACACTATTACTACAGTTATTGTTGGTGCATATACTGGGCTAACTTTATATAAGCCACTACTATTAAATAAATAAACGAAAGTAAGTAAAATGCCAGACAATCTCCAAGCTTCGTATCGTGTTTGCAGGTGATCTCATATGAATGTATCATGATTTTACAGTATCATAAACTATGTCAATAACAAGAAGGCTGGGATTACCTGTTTGAACCTGGCATACAGATACAGCAGCTGCTCTCTACTCACTGTCTGCACGAGATCTCTGACCCGGTCCGCTGCCGCCTCAAACTCATTCTCTAGATCGGCTCCTTCTAATCGAAGCGCTGTATCCCCAGCACCACAATCAAATTTCCCTAATCCGAAATCTGAATCCGAATCGGATCCTCCACCGAGCGGCTCTCCGGTGTCAGGCCGGGCTGGATCAGTACCGGAGCCCGTCGCTGAGTCGGGGGAGGAGGACGGAGATCTAGACGCCATTGAAAATAATTAAAATACCTTATAGGGGTAATCAACAGTATTTTACCTTAATTATTATTAATTTATAATAAAAACAGCGCAGGCAGTTGATTGCTATAGTACGTTATCCGTAATCCGATTCAGTCGGACTTGTTTTGAGAATTGGTCCGTGAATGGTACGTCAAAATAATAGGCACGAGTGCGTCCTGCGACTGCTGCTAACAGTTCCAACGGTTTTTAGGTCCTACCAGTTTTACAGTAGACGCATGATGTGTGGAATGGAATACTGCTACCATACTAGAACTTTTATATGTATTATCTATTAAATCCATAGATATGATTCTAGTGATTCAATCTCTCACTATATAATTTACTATACTGTATTACTATATTACACTATACTATCAAGTATTGGCCATCGTTTCAAAATTTTGAAAGAATTTAAACTTAAACACAGAAGAGATACAAAAATGTAATTTACATTATATGGTTTGCAACAAACCTTATTTGCTCTTTTCTTGATATTATTTTTTTAGCACTTAACAGGGATTTCTGCGCATATTTTTACAATACAGACATAGTCCACAAGATGGCACACAAATCACATTTTCCTGAGCGAATCTCGATATTACGCGTCCCACTTCTATTTTATTCCTATTCATCAGCGTGCTATGCCCGTTTCTTATTTCCTTTCCCTTTTGTCTTATTTCTGACTAAATGCTCAGAGGGATTAAACTAGATTTTTATCTTACATTTCCTTGCACATTTCTGGCTTGGAGTGTAGTAGTAGTCCAACATTTTTTATCTATACTTCCCTGTGTTGCCCATATAAGTGCCACCCTGGTGTTCTAAAATACAACAACATAAAGCAGGAATGCAGGCCTCTTAAGGGGCATAAATCAGGTCTCTATGGCCTTGAGTCAGCAAGCAATCAATATATCAGTTATACGGTGGCCGAGAGAGCTCAACGCACTGCAACTTAAGAAAACATTCTACATAGACTAGAGTGAAGGGCTCAGATGGACTGCTGGATGGCTGGTTTTAACTTTATTTTGCTTTGCAGTATACTCGAAATATTAATGCCATTTTAATCCTGATTAATATCCATCTGTTTAATAGCATATAAAACATATTGACATATTTGTGAAGATTGTCTTGCCCTTTGATAGTAGTATATGTTCTTTTTTATGAGAAAAGTAGGCCAGCTACAACTGAACTTATAAAACACTTTTTTCCCCCAAGAAATAAACCACTGCCATCATCCCATTTGACAAAACATAGGGCCTATGTGTATAAGTTATATAATTTTTGCATGTTATATCTACATATCATGTCATAAGCAGTATTAATATTAACATTATGTTATAACAAATAAAAATAATTAGTAATGTCTAACAATAAGTTTTGCAATACTGCACTCTAAAAAATGCTGGGTTAAATATAACCCAGCGCTGGGTTAAAAAGGGACAAACCCAGCTATTGGGTTGTTTTGACCCAGCGGTTGGGTTGTTTTGAACCCAGCTATTGGGGTGTTTTAACCAATTTAACCAAAACAACCCAATAGCTGGGTTTGTCCCTTTTTAATTTTTTAGAGTGTGAGCTTCCACAAAAAGCTTGTGAGCAGTTGCCAACGCAGAATTGGCCAGTAAGGCTTATCACGAGATTAATTTGCAAATAAAAGAAAATCATATATATAGGATTTTTTTTTTTTCCTTCTAGCCTGTAAAAATCATTCTAGACCAGATAGGCTACATACATTTGACGACACAGTAAAAATAACGAATTAGTAATAAATGGCGTAATAAATTATATGTAAGATAATATATATTACAAATTATATACAATATTATACTTATTACAAAACAATTGTTTTACACCCTTTCAATTCAAAGAAAAATCAATAGAAAATGTACATTAATAACAAAAAGGTATCTAAAAAAGTAATATGTACTTTTATTTCTAAATATTAAGACAAAAAGCATGATAAAATTAATCACAAACAGCTATTTCTAAAAGCACCCCAGGGCGCGCTGTGACGCACATACGTCTTTCGCTCAGTGCGCGCTGATGGCGGACAACAGCTACTTCACAGACGCCCAGAGAGTCCGCAGAGAGAAAGTCACTTCCCAGAGACGCCCGCACCGGGGCTGTAGCGCTGTCATTTAAGCACCTGTTTTGGGAAGTAGAGGGAGGTTACTTATAGTCCCTTTTTGTAGCGGGTTTCACTTTGAACGGGGTAATATGTGGGACCGGGGAATAGTGGACTGTGATAGACCGGGCAGGATTTAGACAACCCATGCGGCTCTGTAACTTAGTGACAGAAATAACAAAAGCCCCAAAAGAAGACGCTGCCCGACCCGAGGATATTATTATAGTCCGACTGTGGATATCTGCTCCGCCAGCATGAAGTTTGCGGAGCACCTGTCTGCCCATATTACTCCAGAATGGAGGAAACAATACATTCAGTACGAGGTAAGAGATTTATTTATGATTTTTTTCTTGGTGCATGTAGTTCGTAGTTGCGTCCCAGAGATTGTGAAGCAACTCGGAGGTACCAGTATGAGCAAAACTTAAGCGGGTTATTTGATTTGAACAGTTTGTAGTTGTAAATATTGTGCAAGCTATGAAATATTGTTTAAAGGCTTAAGTTAAATGATCTATATATATTTTTTAAACCGTATTAGACCTAAGGTGAAACAGTAATGTGTCTGGAAAATAAATTGCTAAATGCTTTTTATTTATTTAGTTAGTAATTTTATTTATTTATTTATTCATTAATTTTGTTTATTGCAATTTGTCCATTGAAGCATGTAATATGATATGCATCATTTGTCTATTCATGTTCTTTGATATTTATTAATGAGGGAACCATTGGCAGCTTTTACATCCAGACATTTTTATGTTTAGATGTATTTATTAGTATTTTCCTTTTTTATATTTCAGTTCATAGTGATTTTATTCTTGTTTCTTGACACTCTCACAATGAGTGCATCTGGAGCATTGTCAAACATTTGGGACAAAGGAGAAATCACCTTAAAAATCTATATATTCTGTTTTAGTATAACAGAAAGTTACATTACAAAAACTCACCTACATTCTTTCTTACGTTTTTCTTTTTTGGGATTAAGCCAGAAAGGTCATTTGATGTAATTAGTCTGCTCACCCACTTTATGTCTGCGGCAATTAATTTGCTGAGTGTAGTAGTTCAAATTATTTCTGCAGTAAAATCTTTTTCTTTTTTCTTTTGAATTAAATTTTAGAATGAGGCTTGATACAACAGCATATAATATATCAAATAGTCATGATTTCTGATTCTATAAAATAGTCATGATTTCTGATTCTTCTTATTAAATATATAATAAGCTATAAGCATACAATGTAGCTTTGAATAGCTCTAAATATATAGCATTAAAACAATATCATGAAAGATATTTATATTAATTTCCCACTATATAAGGTAGGTTTAAATGCACTCCCTTTTCTTCATTTAAGAAAGGTTTAACACAGCTGCAGTCCATGGCTTCCAAGGTTTTCAACCACCATTTGTTTTATGAATTATGAACAAAGGGAAGAGCTCTGAGAGATTCATGCTATATCCATCACTAAATATAACATGCACCACTATCAAGCCTCTGCTTCAGTAGAATGTAATTCCACTTAAAATAAAGTATAATTAGGAAAAACCTTCTCAGTTAAAATTAAGACATTTAAGAATTACTTGTGTTAAGAAATTATTACTATTATATAGAGTGTCATGTGTGATTATTTTTTTTTATCTTATGCTGTTTTTATTGACCTCTACACTCTAAAAATGATCGACTGGTCATTCAAACTGTTGAATAATGAATGTTTTTAAGAATGATTTTAATCGTATGTTGGTTTATTTATTGTTTCTGTGCTGTGAAATTATTGACTGCACCCGTAGACAATAAATCAATGGTATTTGTTGTGTGATGGTGGATGGTCAGAGCTTCAGCATCCGTCTTGGTGCAAAGGAGGAGAAATCCTTTGTCTGGAGCACTGAATCCGTAATCAGACGCAGAACCCAGACAAACATGAACTGTTGGAAAAACTGTAAACAAAACACATTTATCCAAGAAAATTGCAGTGATTGCCTATAAAGAATCACGGTAGTAGATTTTTGTTTTTACATAGTTTGGCAGATTGATTAAAATTGGACCACTTAATAGAAAATAGATGCATCTGTTGCAGATATTCTCAGGTGCTTTATATCTGTTGCATCTAAGCTTGATTGATTAATCTCAGTCGTCTTTGGGTGGACTTTCATTGTCAAACCTCAGTTACTAGCCTCATGTGCCAATTTGCATGTGCGAATGGACTGCAGTGAGATTCCAGCTTGATCTGTCAAGGACAAGACAAAGGACTCAAGGAAAATGTTTAATTCATAATGATCAACCTGTCATTTGATACTACCAGGGAGTGTTATATAGATCTGCGAGCTGTATTTACACCGTTTACATGACAGAGATATATGATTAGCAATATCCTTTCCAGCACTGTACAGCCTTATCGTTATGAACTCTCTGGATCTATTCTTTACATGCGGTGATAGATTGTGCATAAGTGCTTTGATTTTCTCTTGGCAAGATGAAGACGAACATCTTTTTTCAGCTACATTCAATACAATATGATCCATTGCAGCTCTGTCTTATGGAGTGTATCCCAAAGAAAAGCAGAATTTATTATTGTTTGGTCATTGAAGTCCCTCTGTGAGCAGTTAAGTCATGATTACTAGATGGACTCGGTCTCTGCTCATCTATTGCTTTGCTGCCTGTGGCTGACAGTGCCATAGAAAGTCAATGGGAAGCAGCCCCACAGGCTCTACGCAATAAAACTGAGTCCATAAACTGATTTTAGGAAGCTTATAAAAAATGAACTTCTTAAGAAAACGACAAGCTTCCTTAGTCCTTTCCTAAAAACGTTGAACAATGCAACGTGTTTTGTTTAATACTTTACATAACATCTTATCAACAAATGACCTTGAAAATATTATGACACATTGAGTGATTCACATGCTAAGGTGGAAAGAAGATTGCAATAATTGAAGGGTGAAAGAAGGTTGATGACACATTTAGTCTCCCAGTTGATAAATTGATAAACTTATTGAGTGATAAATTAATGAGGTCTAACACTCCGGCATGTGCATTTTAAGTAGCTGTAGTATCTTTTTTTTAAGGCTGACTAAGAAGGGAGAAAGTGAACGTGAGGAAGACGGTGTGTTTATGGAGGCATTCAACCATTCCCTCTGAACACCAGAGGAACATAATTCTGATTGTCAATTGTACAATCATAATATATGTGTTGCAGTATGTTATAGTTGAAATGACTTCATCAGGACAGGAGATTAATCTAATGTCAATACTGATTATTTTAATGTGCTCGTTCATTTCTGCTTAATTGTAGAAAAGCAATACCACTCTCCACCAGAGAAAATATGAGAATATTTAACACATGTTCACTTTTGTGTGAATGGTAAGGTGTTGTGGGTGGTTGCTAGGGTGTTGATATGCATTTCCTAAGTGTTCCTAGTTAGTGTTCCCATTTCCTAGTTGGTTTGGTTGTTAGGGTTTTCTGGGAGGTTGCTACTTTGGTGATTCTATCCAGTTGCTAAAGTGTTCTAAGTGGTTTGCTATGTGGTTGCTACTCTGTTCTAAGCAGTTGCTATAGGGCATTGCTAGGAAATGTTAGGCTTTTGCTGAGTGCAAAATGAGAAGTCAACCAAGTATTTGTGATCCCTAATCGGGGCTTGGATCCTTCCTTTTAGGGGTGGGCGATATGAACAAAATCTTATATTACGATATGAGTAATTTTATTTCATGGTAACAATATATTTCACGATATAGTTATTTTTGCTTTAAATAAGGTCTTTATTATATCAACATTTTTGATACCATTGAAATCTCATAATTCTTGTCACCATTGTCAATATGACAAATGCAAGTAAACTGAAGACTCACTGAAGACAACTGTCTGAGATTAAATAAGAATAAGAAACTAGTTACAAGCAATAGGACAAAAAACTAAAGTAGAACAAATAAATAAGAAATGCTACATACACTGTATAAAGTAATCAAATGTATAAAAACACTGTATATTCTTCACTGTGTAAATTAAATATATTATTCTTACTAAAGTTACAAAAGATATTTAGTCGAGAGCAATGACAGATTTTCTCTTTTGTTGTTTGATTGACATGAATGACAGACAGGAGGAATATTAGACTGCTGTCACTTTAAGAGCTGCCCGGATCCAATATACTGTTACATGTGTGTTTTCTTTCTCAGCTGTTTGCTTTCACTTACATTTACATTTACATTTAGTCATTTAGCAGACGCTTTTATCCCAAGCGACTTACAAATGAGGATAATAAAAACTAACAAAAGAGCAACAATATATAAGTGCAAATGACAAGTCTCGGTTAACCTAACGCAGTACACGTAGCAAGGTGTGTATATATATACACATATACATACATGCATATACACATGTATATATACATATATACACATACATATACATATATACATATATACACATATATATAAATATAAATATATTCAATACTCCCGCATCCTATGAGCACCATCTTCATGTGCGCGTGTGTGCCTCTCAGACGAAACCGAAATGAGTTATTTCGGTTTCGTCTGAGAAATTAGTTATTTCGCTTTCGCTGCAGATTGCATTTCACTGCTTAAAATAACTTGTTTTTAAACCAAAATGCTTAAAAACGCTTGCAAAATGATACGTTTTGTGCCCATGTAGCACAGCAACATCACATGAGCGTGTAACTGCGATAGAGACAATAGTCCAAAATCTCTACCAGTTAAAAAATTTCTACTGGTTAATTGTGTTTACCAGTATATCACTCACCCCTACTTCCATTAATGTACATCTGTAAGATTCATTTCACCTGTTTAATTGTCCTCTGGTGGAAAATATTAGTCCAATTTGAGGTAAAATTCATGTGTGTAGCACAACAGTATGAGTCAGGTTTTGGGGGGCAAATATTTTAATTTAAAGGGTTTATAGGAATAAATCACTAAAACTAACGATGTAACCCTGAACGATAGTTCTAGTGATACTTGCTTTACCAAATATATAATATAGCTTGTTTTGAGCATGCATACAGTATATTTCTTCAAAACAGCAGGTCTGCTTGCTGGCTGGGACGTATGGACCTTGCTGGCTGACTTCACAGACCTGCTGTTCACACATGCACTGACACACACTTACACGCACAAACACATATACACACAGGGACTTGCGCTCCCTCACCCACTGGGATGACATCTGCTGTCAGGCTCGCTGGACGCAAAGATCTACCCAAACCTCACACAGACGCATGCACACATATTTCTGGAGGATAGGCAGATGTATAGTGCAAAATTGTATCCTGGTTACAGTCTTTGGTTGTATAACTTGAATACTCTATAGAGCACATCTAGCCTTTGTGTCATCAACACCATTGCCATGGCAATGCCGCCATCTTGACGATTCTCTTATTTCATTGGTTGACACACTGGCCAGGCTTTGACTTTGAGTGTGAGATTTGTTTATAGTGAAAAGAAGTGTTCACAGCATCTGTACAGCCCCACATTAATTGGCTTTGGTTGGTGTTTAGCTTGAACGAAGGATGTCTGCTTAGCAAATAAATGTTCTTCATTGTTATTTGTCTTTTGTTGTGTCTAGATATGAATTTCAATCTATGCTATATATATTGACTGAGCACTTCCCTGCACTGACAGCAGCTTGTGTAGTAAATTGCCCGATAATGTTTCATCCCCTGTGTGCTAAATGTTTACGTTGACTACATCCGATAGATCTTATTTTATCATATAAAGAAGTGAGTCTGTAATCTTCCACTGTAGAAGTGTGTTTTGTCAGTTAAATAAAAATTAGCTTGATAGACTAAATTAACTCATTGTATTTATGTAAAATATATTACATTAATTTCAACATATCAAATGATATTTTTACATGACTAAAACCAGTTAATTTAGTCCATCAAGCAAATTTTCATTTACCTGACAAAATTGGTCTATATGTATAATGTATTTTTTTTTTATTTACATGTAGAGTTTATAATTTAATATTACTATAATTTCAGGTCAGGTAGAAATGGATTTAATTGTCCTTAATATTGCAATTGCACTTTTTAAGCAAACATTTTGACATATTTTGAAGCATACTTATCAATGTTTTAAGATGCTTTTCACTTTTTTTTAATAATGATGCATTATCTTCAAAGCCTCCCTGAGTTTAAAAAAGTCAGTTTTGTTCTCGAATGAATAAAACTACACCAATTACTGAGATTAACCTTGCTGTCATAAAATCAAATGCATTCAAATTACTGAGACAGCCCTATAGAAGAATCTATCAGAGACCTTTGGGAATAAAGTTATATGTTTTCACAGCCAGAAGTATCTGGAAACAGACTATGCATAATTGTCCAATGTTTTTCATTACCTGCAAGGTTAATGACATGCTAAGAGAAGTAGGTAACCATATTCCCAAAGAACTGAAAGTCACCATTTCACACAGAGTTTAATATTCATGTTTAAAGAAACAACAATGCCCTTATAACATGCTAGATCAATGTTTGAAGTAACCTCAATTAGCCTACATATCCAGCCAAGTCAACTCTCTTTGCCATGACAAGTTGCCTTAATAGGCTATGTAAGACTTCTGTACATCATTGCCCTATTGACCTGCACCATAAGACTGTGATCTCATCATTACCATATCTGCTTTTTTGACACAGGCTTTCAAGGAGATGCTCTATGCGGCCCAGGACCAGGCCCCATCCATAGAAGGTAAGGAAACTCCCTTCTGAACACGTAACCGACCAAACACTTTTTCCATTCTGTACTCATTTCCACCACCCTAGAATGAACTCCTACTATAAATAGAAGAAATTTCAGCATTGCCGCATCTCTCGCAAGACAGTGGGGCAGCTCGGCATAGCTATAATTAATACAGGACGTCAGATGTCCGCCGAGGCCTGAGGGTGAACGGGTGCGACGGGGAAATTGTTTATCTGAGCCACTATCGCAAAGAAGTAAACAGAGTTCTTGGGTTTCAAGTCATTGGGTCTCAAAGTGATGCAGCGTTGATGTTGTTCTAGTACTTTTAAATGAGTCTGTTACCTCTGATTTCCTATATGGTGGATGTTTCAAGGTGAACGTTTGGTTGGAGACGTCAGTGATAAAGTTTTATGTTTTGGTTTCATGTGGCGTTAAAGGGGTGGTTGACTGTTTTTTTTTCTAGGCTTGGTTGTGTTTATGGGGGGCAGTCTAACATGTTAATGCTTCGTTTTTAAAAAAACACATTATTTTTCACATAATTGACCTTTATTCTACACCGCTCTGTCCCTTCTCCTATAAACGCATTGATAATTTTCTATTTTTATGAAGCCCCTCCCTCAGAAATACGCAATGGGCTCAGATTGGTTCGCTGGCTCAGTGTGTTGTAGGGCTGTCAAAATGGCTGAAAAACTACATTTGAATTTTGTACTTAAATATTATCAAAATTCGAATTATATTCAAATTTAAAATGCACAATTTCAGTTAGGGTGAAGAAAAGCTTTTGGCTTCTCTCCCGAGGCCAAAAGAGGGCGCATCATTCAAAGCATAAGATAACACGAAAAAAAGTGCATAATGTTTAAAATAATGTTTATAAACCAATTATAATTAAGTTGCTTAAACAACGATAAACAAAACAGGCTTTCTAAACTCTTTTGTGCGAGACGCGTGTGCAAACAGTAATAGATGTCCGTCTAGAAAATGCATGAAATATGTGTTCTGTGTGAATGGCTTGGTTTCGGTTTTGATGTAAACAAGACCTTCTCCGCATTGATGTTCTCTTTTTCCGCAATATTTTGAATGGAGGTAGCAGTGCCGCATCTAGTGGGTTCAACTGGATAAGCTAAGAAAAACATTAAAATGCAATGACACTTACATCGTCATCGCGCAATTCTTGCATGCCACTGATAAGGCTGCCTGATGCACACCTAAAATTCGAATGCAACGTTTTTGCATTCGAATGTGGATTTTTATTTTAAATTCGACGAATATTCGAAATTCGAATATTTTTTGACAGCCCTAGTGTGTTGTGATTCGCTAAACCGCCAGTGTGCGTCTAAACGACACGCCCCTCACTTCAGCGGCATGTGCTGTGCTGTGTTGTATTGTAAACAATGGCATCGTCAATATTCCTTATCAATTTGAGCCCGATTGAGACGCAGAGGTTATGTTAGCTTATGTTAGCTTTTAATATACGGTTTTATTCTGATTAAAGCTTTAATATTGCAGAGCAGGGGACGTGAGGAACAGGATTAATAACCGCATCTTTAGAACATTGATTTTGAAACTTGTGATTAGAATCGTTAGAAGACAGAATCGCGATTCGTATATGAATAGATTTTTATGTGCACCCATAGTTTTCTCTTCCTCTTCTCTAAAGCAGATGGCCTCGCCCCCTTTGCTGCATGTTCCCGGGGGCTGGTTTTATCTAGGGTATGTGATGTCACTAACCCGGGAAGTAACTCTTCAACTCTTCAAAACAAAAAAGTTTTTGTAGGCATTAAACTGCCATAATTTTAAAAGACGATATCTCCATTTGCATTGAACATTCAGCGTCGTAACTTCAGAGATATTGTTTATGCTCAAACAGCAACATTACACACTAACTAACGTTAAAAAGTGAAATCGCAATCAACCACCCCTTTAAATTGAAAATGACACAACATGCTTTGCCGTAACATGTAATGATATGATGCGAGTATGAATTATAGTTTAAAGTGTCCTATGAGACAGTCAGTTGGATCATGAGCCATTGGACATATGTTTTGCCAGAAACAAGACTGAGCAAGCCATTCATAACAGTGCCAGACACCTGAAGAAGGTCCACACAGTTTGGCATCCATCAAACATCCTTCTGGAGATTGTGTGTGTGTGTTTATAAGGTCCTGTCAAACTAAAGAAGAGATGTTCTTTCCAGTCAGTGCTTCTGTATGTCTCTGTCAGACTTTGTGTGTGTGTCTGGCAGGCCACTTTGACCTTGTTTTTGGAATTCAGGGTTTCGTTAAGGTGGGAAATGAAAGCAAAGTTGGCATGTCTGTTCGTCAGGATAACAGATTTATTGTGTTTAAAACGTTTTGGGTGGAAAAGAGGAAAACGGCTGAGCTGCATTTTAACTGGGTTTTGCTTACTGGCATACAAATACTCTTTCCTGTATATAGTCACCCTGGTTTAACAGGTTGTTTGTAACTGTAATTAACTCAATACAAACACAGGAATTGTTATTATTAGTGGTGATTTCTGTGGCAAGAACCTTATACTTAGGGTTAGACATTTGAACTTGAACTTAGTGATATAATTCATCCCACATATTTGCTCATGCAGCTTATTGCAGAGAGTGTGCTATTATTTTTGTAAGCAATCAGACTTGCATTTTTGTTTGCCAGGAGGAGGATGATAAAATGGGTGAATAATTAGGCATGCAATATATCTCTACCATATCGGTTATAGGCCAATATTACAGATTCTATTTTTGTAGAATTTCTATTCTGTTTTTATTTTATCGATATTGTATATTTTGGTCAATATTGGTTATTGAAATGTGAATGCTTATTTCACCATTTGTTATGTTTAGTTTACCTTTGTTGTCATCTAACACTCACTTAAAGTTAATATTTGCACCTATTATTTAATATCACTGTTAAATGTAATCTTTATCATATCTCAAAATAAATATCATTATACTGTACATTATAATATAATGTTGTAATGCATAAATTCACTTCTAACATTTAAAATGGCTAATTTTAGTTTTTAGTATGTTATTTAACTTTTTTTATACAACATTTTAGGAATTTTAATAGCAGTAATTTATCTGAAAATAATTACCGGCTTGTCGTATAAACCAGAATTTTTATATTGGTTCATCTCTGGACAAAAATACCGTAGACTTACACTTAAGGTAAGGTACACTTAAAATTACCCAAGTAATACCTAGGATCTGAATACTTTGGATGCTTTTTTTCTTTTTAAATACAGGCGGTGATCTATTGAACAACAGTTGTGATATCATGTAACTACTGGATTAAGCTAGTTTAAGTCTTAATGATAATGTGGCCAGTATATGTTATTATAATCAATGCCAGTGTCTAAATCCAGCAGATAAGAATTAATCCATAAAGATCAATGGCTTTCTCGCTTTCCCAGCGTTCAGTCGAAGCCCCACACAGTTTCCAGTATCAGTACAGCTGTGGTGCCGTGGTCTCTTCTTTCTTTCAAAACCACTTTGATGTCCCTCTGCAGGGAAAGTGAATTGATGGAAAATGAAAGGGAGGAAAATAGAGTAAAGGAATAGGTAGACTTATTGAAGCACCTGTCATGTGGCTTTTATATTAAATTTATTGTCTATCAAAACTCTTAACATGATTTGTGAGGCTTAACGCAGTAGTTTTTCACATATAGGTTTGCAATGTCAGAGTCTGTTGAGATCAAGTGATGATTTTATTAAATAAACCTCCCATGAAACACTAATTACCACAGCTAGACTTATGACGGAGCTTTTTTCCTTCACAGTCTGCAGAGTATAAGAAAGAGGAGTTTTGATATTCTGTGAACACACTGGTGCCTCAGGGAGGCAATTTATTGGGTTATTACGGCCCTCTCTCTCTATGGCCTGATCTGATATAGTCATATTGAAAGCTCAATATTGAGAGAGGGGCAGTTCAAATGTCAGCATTCCCTTACACTGTCAGGAACACGGATCGGCTCAGTATGCTAATGTGTTCGGGTATGGAAATAAGCAATTGAGGTCCCTAAGGGGCCTGAGGTACGTGAGAGTTTTTATAAATTCTTTGAAAGACAGAGGATGAAAGATCACTTGAAACTTGCTGTAGACCCTGATGCAAGACCCCTTTTTGTGACAAACTCAGTGTACCAACACTTACCTAACAGTATTTCAATGTACTTAAAGGTGCACTAAGCACCAAAACAAACACGCCCATACCCCAACAGGAGCTCGCCCCTATTTTGAAATCTCCGCCCCACACGTACCTACACAACCATGGCAACAACGATCGCAGAAACAAGTGAAGATGACACACAAGCATATTCAAACAAAAGCCAACACAGATAAGTTGTGTGAAACGAAGCAAAATCAACGTTACTCACCTATCATGAAGAAACAACGCAACCTCAGCATGCGATTCGAGCCCTTGAGTTTTCTCCACCGCTGGAAAACTGCTCCGATATTAACGTGTGGGTCCTACCTCTTGCCTGATCGTAACCCTTCTATTTAATGTTTTATTTCTCTGATATTTTCCTCTTTTTTTTTTTTTTGTCTGCAATCTCTCTCTGTCTATAGTCGATCTGCTAATATCCGTCCTGTGCACTCAAATTGAGCGCTCTCTTCTCTCTATCATTGCAAGACACGCCCCCTTACTGCTGATTGGCTACAAGTGTGTTTTGGGACTCGGTCCGACGCTGTGGTCAAAAGCGTTGTTCAAAAATTTCACCTTTAAAAGGGAACCATGAAGGAAGTAATCTCAGAATGTAAAGCATGTTCATTCAGTGATATACAAAAACAACACAAAAAGCATTGATAAAAATGATTTGGTCTAATATAAAATATTGAACACTGTTGTTTATTTTCATTTTTTTGGTTATTTGAGAAATGGTTAATTAGCTTAGCAGCATGCTAACATAAGCAACTGTGAGCAGATTTGTGGCAAACAAAGCTCATTAGCATGTGTAAATATGAACTTGAGCCAGAGGGGTTTGCCAGGACACTATTTTTTTTTTGTAAGGGACAGGAATGGTTCGCCCATGGTCACCTAAAGGTCATCTGACTCCCACTACAAAGTGATTCAAGTGATAAGCTTGCCAGTTTAACACTCTTCAGTTTAGCTGTAATTGAGGTGAGTGCATTCATATTGCCTTCGTCTGCTCTTTCCAAGACTTTTATGGATTTGGAGTCTTATTTAACCTGCACTACGGATCTTTTGTCTGAGCCCAGAGGTTTTAATTAAAGACAAGACAGCAGTGAAGGAAATATGAGCGCTAGCTTATTTTTTTTGCTTGCTTAATTTCTTGCTTGCGTGTATCTGGGTTGGCCAATTGAGATGTGGATGTAGATGTAGATGCATCTTTATTGATCTTCATAGGAGGAATTGAATTGGACACAGCAGCAACACAAATAGACAAAAAAAAAAACAGAAAATAAAAGAAATTGTAAAAATACCAACAAATATTAATATAAAAATTTAAATATGAGATTAAGGCGTGCATATGAAAGCTGGAAAATGCTTCCTCAACAGGCAGCATACGGAGGAAGGCAACATTGTACATCCGAATCCAATGATTGCAGCATAGATGTATCCTTCGCTGTCTATGATACACTATCCTGTGCATTCAATTCTGTCACATTCAAGGTAAAAAATAAAAATGGCATATGAAAGTTGAGGTCAGTTTGATGTCATTTCTAGTGAGAAATTAGTAACTAAATCACCAAAGCTCTCTCTGTTGTCTTGTAAATCATTAAACCTTTATGCTGCCTTGGGGCTAGTTCACACAGAACACGTTTTTCCATTCCACTGTGCTACTTTTCCATTGTTTTTCTATGTAAACAAGGCGGATGGATGTGTTTGACCGTGTCATGCCAATCTAAAAGCGCAGCACTCAAGTTAAAAGGAGTTCAACTTATTTTGGACACAGACAATGTATATTAAGTCACGATATGAGATCAAGTGACAGTAAATTAATTTGAGCATTATTTCAGATTTACAAACAATAACTACAGTAATAGACCAAAATGAGTGCAATTTGTTCTTGTGAAAGTCAGGGGCATAGCAAGTCATCAGTGTAGAAATTTCAACATTTAATGATACTTGATTATATTTTACTATGGAATGTTATTGTGTATGACCACATTGAAAATTGTGGAAAAATGTGGCAGTCTGGTTCAGCTGCTTATTTTGGTTAGGAACTGCATACTTAAACAGTACGAGGCTGTATGACTGACATAACATTACCATCCACAGTTTTTTGTTTCCTTTTTTAAACTAGCATCATTTCAGCTTGTCATATAGAAATCACTTTTCACAGTCCAGTCAGTTCCAGAATCAAATAAATAAAATCAAGTCTATTGTATATTTCTCCTGAGTGAATATCCTTCAGATATCCAACCGTTTGGCATGTCTCTTCATTCACAAGTGTCTGAAATCTCTCTTTTTTATGTTTCTGTCTTTGTATGGACAGATTCAGGACCCATTCCCATTGAATCCTCCAGCCTTTCAAGGTTTAATGATGCTGAATCAATACCGGCAGAAAAGCAATTGTGTGCATCTTCTTCTACTCTATAGGTTAAGCTCCTGGTTGGCTGGCTGCTCGGGCACACCTCCAGTAATCCAATAAAGCTAGAGAGATGAGGTGAAATTATCTTCCCGGTTGGAATGAACACAGGGACATAAGAAAGCATCTAGTATAGAGTCCTGCTCTCTATAGAACCAGAAACAAGGGAACTGGGTAACCTTGAATCTTGTATCTGTAGATCACATACGCTTTGCAAAGTTTTGTTAGAAACAACTGCATTTAAATTATTTTTCTACACTGTATTTTTCTAAATGCTAGTCGTTTTTACAGAACAAAAACTTAAAATGCTACTATAAAATGTAATTGGTAAATTACCATACTATATCCACCTTATTTTTAACGTAAGGTGAGTGTGGCCATTTGGAACTTGACTGTGCTAGGTTCCCAGTGTCAATGACTTCCAGTTATTTTACCTGTACAAAAACAGTCTGTTATGCTGCTTGATATTTCTTATCATATTATTTTATTGTATTGTCTTAATTATAAACACACTACTTTTATGTTTACTGCACTCTATTATTCTAGTTATATGCCTATAGCAGCTAATGAATAGAAAGTCTCGCACAAAATAACTTACTTCCGTGTTGCAAAATAAGGGGAATATTGTGAAAAAAATGGTCGAACAATGTATTATATTTAATTTTTGTTTTTTTTACTGATTATAACAGGATGTATTTGACAGTGTTTTGTATGTGTGTGTGTCATTTAAAGCTGAGTAGGGCTCTTGTCATGGGGAGCTGTGAACAGCTTTTTGCCTGCTGAGAGAGCAGCCAGCGTAATTAGTGTTTGGGGCTCGTTCTGATCAAAGAGCAGCAATTAGCATCATTCTCTTACTTCCTCTTTGAGTCTGGACACAGTTCACACTCACACACACACACACACACACACACACACACACAAGTTATGATAAACCTTGGTTGTCTGGTTCAGAGTGTTTTTATTATCCATTTATATTATTCAGGCACACTTTATTCACAAATTATTCTGTGCTCATGTATTCAAAAAGATCAGACCACATTTGCCTTTCATTCGGCTTTTTGTTTGCTAATTAATCAGGTATGAATAAGCCATTTTACAGACCATCTGGACTACCTACAATTCCTAAAAGAACATTTGAATACAAGGTTCATGTAACCCAATTAATTAAAGCCAACGCATAAATAATAATGTCATTTTCGTTCTCTCAGCTCTTGTGCTGAGGAGGTGTATTTTCAGTTTTGTGTTCCTCCATCCTGTTTTAGCCTGTTGTTTTGACAGATGTGTGTTGGCTTATTTTAAGTGTAGGAGGTCTTGTTGTTGTTATTGTTATTCGGCACACGTGTGGAGGTGCCACGTCTCTCATTAGCACAGATTCCGATCGGGGAGCTTTGGGAGTGCGCTGTTCCCCGGTTGTGCTGGCCCAAGGACACGAGGCCAGGCAGGGTCCACATTCAAGGGGGCCGCTAGCTTGGCAGAATCAGCACGGCGCCAACCCCCCAGTACTCTGCATTATTGATGGACTTCTTCACAAGTTGCCACTCAGATGTGGAGCTCGATGCTAATTGTGCACTAGCTGGGTTGTTTTTACTTCCTTCTCGGTGGAGAAACAAACACGCAAAAACACTGTGATGAATAAATAAAAAACATTGAGTACATTTGTTATAAATGTAGTGAATTTGTTCTGTTTATGAAAAGCATTTATGCTAGAGATATTTGTAAGGTGGATAAACATATATTAGTGTGGATCAAATGTTATGTGCGTGCATTTTTTTCAATGTGTTTAACTTCAATGGAAATTCAGTGGGAATTTCAGAATATTCAGTGGGAAGTAATGTAGAGCAGTACATGATTGTATTTATCTGGATTTGATTTGATAAATCAAATTTATTTTATATTTTATTTTATTTTAGAGAAATTCAGGGAGATAAAGGTATTTTTCTGAGAAATTCAGTAGGAAATTCCTTTTTTTAAATTATTTTATTTTAGTTGTATTTTTTTTGTCTTGTTTATATTATTTTATCTTTATTATTATTATTATTATTATTATTATTATTTCTGCTAATTTTATTATATATTGAAAAAAGTTGTTTCAGAGGTGGAAAAGTAATTTTATTAACATTATTTATTTATTTATTTATTTCAGAGTAATGTGCACTGATAAATCTTGTGCAATAAAACTATGGACACGTAAGGAAATGTAGGCATGCAGGAAAGTGAAATTTAGACATGTAGGAAAGTGGATAGTCTATTTTGATTTAATCTTGCCTTTTAAGACTAATGCCATGAGCTTTTATACTAAAAGCATTCGAGATGAGCAAAAAATGGGTGCATTGAAATGAAAGCTTGCAAAAAATGGTTGCTAAGGGACAGGCATTTTAAGAAGGAAAAAACAGAGTGAGCAAAAATAGTATGTATAGTAAGATATTACGAATCTTTTCCTCCTGTACTGGAGTGAAACGTTTCAGAACAGGACAGGATGGTTTGAAATCTGCTATTGACAGCCTAAACTAGCGCACAGACTGACAGCCAACAGAGAGTTAGGCGGACTGTAGGAGAATCCCACATCTCATGTTAAATGCAGTTGCCTCTGCTACAGTAGCTTAGAGCAGTGAACCCCAAATCCAGGAGAGATGAAAGTCCATCCATAATTCATCTGTGAATTACACCTAGGCCGAACGGTGTGGGGGATTGTCTGGAGCAGAGGAAGGACAGGGGGAGGGGAGGACAGGAGGTTATGGGAGGCAGCAGGAGTCAAGGTCTTATTTGACAATGTGCACTTAAGCTTTTAAACATCTAAGACCGCACATGATGGATGCACGTATGACTCGCTGTTTCAATATCCAGAAGCCGCAGAATGTTAGCCATAAAGATAAATGGATAGATATGTTATTAAAAGAGTTAGCACATACTTATTTTTACAGTAAATGCAGTGTAGACAGTAAATGATTTGAGACTTTGCTTGATGTGTAGCAGAAAAATTATAGGTTGACTGCAGTATCTTGAAAAGCGAAGAATAGAATCGTAACTTGTATTATCAAACATTTTCATTTTGGCCACTATGACACATTGACGTTTAGCAGCTTATGTCTTGCCTTTGTAAATGAGCCATGGAATACACACTTTAGTTCTTGTTTTAAAACAGACTGTTGAGTTTATTCATAAGGGAGGAGGTCGAAAGGAAACTATAGGAGGCGGCTGTGATACCATATGCTCAGGTATTTCAGATTTCTGCCACGCATTCAAAAGCACATTTTCCTCTTGTTTTAGTGTCTTTGCCTTGTGATCTCTTGTTTTATACACTACTGTTCAAATGTTTGGGGTCAGTAAGATTTTTTTTTGAAAGAAGTCTCATCCAAAGCAAGGCTGCATTTTTTTTTTATCAAAAAATACCGCAAGTAGTAAAATTGTGAAATATTATTACAATTTAAAATAATTTTTTTCTGTCTTAATATGTTTTAAAATGTAATTTATTTCTGTGATGACAAAACTGAATTTTCAGCAGAATTTACTCCAGTTTTTAGTGTCACATGATCCTTCAGAAATCATTCTAATATGCTGATTTGCTGCTCAAGAAACAATTCTTGTTATTAATGTTGAGAACGTGTGTGCTGCCTATGTTTTTGTGGAAAAATAATTTTATATTTGAAATAAAAAATAAATATAATAAATGTATTTTTCAGTATTCTTTGATGAATAGGAAGTTCAAAACAATAGCGTTTATTTAAAATGGAAATCTTCCATAACATTATAAATGTATTTACTGTAATCTTTGATCAATTTAATGCATCCTTGCGGAATAAAAGCATTTTTTTTTCTCTTTTGAATGGTAGTGTCTGTTCACAAAACAAAAGGAAACTAAAGTTGTTTTAACATTACCTTGGAGCTGTTCACACAGGTTAGTTGGTAAAGTTACACAAAAGATATATATACATATGACCTTGCTCAGGAACTTTCCATTTGATAGGAATAATCAATTATAGTTTGTTCAGCTACATTTCAGCAAGTAAACTTAATATACAGACTGTTTCCATCCCTATAAGGTCATCCTGGGACATTCCTATTCCTTTATGCTACCAAAAAAAAAAAAAAGTCAGACCATATCCATCAGCATCTCCACTTGCACTTTGATAGCTGCAATCTGATTGGTTGATCTGTCTCTAGTGTGTTTCTGCAGAACAGATTGTGTTGCTGAGAGGTCTGCTGTCTTCAACACATTCATCTTTAATCTATATTCTAATGGGCTTTCCCTCCAGGGAGTTCACAGGTGCCAACAACCCCCATAGCAATGTGAGAAAATTGAGCAGATCTATACAGGACGTCCTGCAAGTGCTAAAATACGAGGGTAGTTTTACATTTTGATGGGTTGTTGTGGCTAACAGTAGATTTTTAAAAATTAGTTTAAAAACACTAATTGTGTTTCTCAGAGGATTACTGGTTTCCTGTTAGTCATCATGTTCATGCAATTTTGTCACCTTGGCCTATTTGCCTTTTTTTATCAAGAACCCATTTAGTGGTTGTGTAGGAAACATTGTACTTTTTTATAGGGGCTAAATTTATCCTAGTGCCTTTGTGTGCCAAAGCAGGTGGGTTTAATTTGAGTGTGGCCCCTGTGGGTCAGTGTGTGTGTGTGTGTGTGTGTGTGTGTGTGTGTATTCCCATGTTGACTTGGATCGTTTTATGCCATACCGTAGCCCAGAGCAAAGTACAGACTGGAGAAACTCTGTTGACATTGACAGGCATTGGTTGACATTAGAGGAAGAAGAAAGAGTCCTGGAGCTCATTTCTTTACACTTGAACACCCACAATGCACTTCTCGTTAGCCAAGTCTATGACATGAAGATCACAAAAACAGCCCTCCCATTTAATTTACATAAAATTATCATCATTGTATTTAATCACTGAAATAAACATTTTCTTTAAAGGAAGCCTTCAGATATAAATCATATAGGAGCTCTCTGAAAAGCCAGACACTCTGAGGGAAATGGTTATATGAATTATTGATGGTTATTGTTCCCGGTCAGCTTGATTTATATTAAATGATAAATTATTCACAAAGGAGAAGATGTGAGATGCAAGCCCACCTCAGCATTTTAACCCTGATTTTATTGGATTGGAAATTAAATAAAAACTACACAACTGTCAGATTAAGTAAATGAGATGTGTTTTGAAGCTTTTTATTATCTTATTTTATTATGATTTATATTATGATTATGATGAATAGCCCAAGGTTAATCAGTGTTGATCTGTAGTTGTTTTGTATGTATGTAAATCACCCACAGCCCAACAGACCAGGAATTTTTGTTTTTAGGGCATGAGTTATATTGTTTATGTTTATTATATGAAGTTAATATTCTCTGGTATCTTTAAGCCAGATATATGTGCGTATTGATAGATCACCTCAACATCTGCTGGTAAAGCTTTTAGAGAGTGACTGTGTAATTCTTTGAACGAGAATGCAGTGATTATCCGCAATTTACAATTTACGTTCTCGCCTGAGGATGCATGCATATTTCAGCACATCCACGGCTTGCGGGTAATGTATTCGAGATGAGTATTAATAATCACCAATTACCACTGTAACCTAATTGTAATCCAACACCAGAGTCTCTCGCGCTTCGTACAGATGGCCCACGTAAGCCCTGGGGAAGGAACGATGGAGACAGAGGGAGGAAGTAGACGGGAGTTGGAGAAGTAGATAAAAGGAGAGATTTGATGGTAAGACGAGTGGAGGCGGGGTCAGTGATATGAAGAGATTCATGTAATATACTTTCATTAGCAACATACGTTCAGCTTCATGGTGTTTACCACATAACCAGCCTGTAGCTGGTTCCCAGTGTCTTTATTAGACAAGATTTCATAGATTTTTTTTAGATGATTAAGGGTGAACTACTGAATAAATTATTTGTCTTTCAACTATATAT